>NC_045642.1:33668523-33821023 GCF_009829145.1 Chiroxiphia lanceolata
ATACATGCCCACAGAGTCAGAGGAGCTGTAAGGCGATTGTTTCATAGTTCATAAAAACATGCATGCTGCATGCAATCTGAAATAGCCTGTGGTTGGTAAGCCTAGACACAGTTTACATTTTTCTTTAATGGTGAAATACTATTGTGGAAGTATTAAGTGAAATGCACACAAAGCAATGTCATTTAAAAGAAGATCTCAATTTTGGAAAATTAGCCTACATACAAATTAATTAGAAAATTTACCATTCTTAGTAGATTAAAAAATAACTAAAAAATATTCTGTTTTGAAAATTCAAGGGACAAAAAGTATGATTACAAATATAACTGTGGGTACTCAATAACAACAAACTGATTTGGACTACAAAACTGTTAAAATTGATTCTTAGTAGATCCACAAGTAACCTCTGAATGTTTCACATTCAACTTTATCTGTTATTACACGATTAATGTGCTGCAGAAATAAATTTATTCTTAGCTAATTGCAAATATAACACTTGAAAGGTATAACGTTCCTTTAAAAATGAAAATGAATTTGGTTTATGTTGTGCTGTTATTGCTATCTGTACCAATACTCCTTAATGCTCAGCTCTGTGGTATTGTTTGATTGATTTTGGAATTGTAGGGGTTCTTTCTTAAACAATTAAATAGAAAGTTTAATGAAAGAAAGCTTTCAAAATGAGATCTTTGCACTTGACTAAAACAAATGAATACTAAGGTATAAATCTAATTATTCGTCCTAGCCAAAGAACTGATTTAAAGCATTATCATTCACTGTTTGGTCCAGAAGAGGACTTTTTTATTTTTAATCTGTGTGCAGTTGTGGATTGCTACTTGAGACTGGTTTTTCCCCTCTCTTTTCCAGGTTTGCATAGCAACTAAATTGAACAATGGGAAAATTGCCACTAAAGACAGTAAAGAAGATGGATTAACGAATATTAAAATGTTGTGATTCATACTTAAACAATATTCTACCAACCTTTTCTGTGTAATTTAACTATAAAAACAAGCATAAATAGTATATAGCATTTCCATGAATGGGACCCTTAGGCTTATTCATCTGAGCATATTTAACTTGCCAAGTTTAAATATTTTCAGAACTGATCCTGGGACCGTGAAGCCTTCATCACAGCACAGCATTTAAAATGATACATATGTAATACAGTAAAATGTCCATTTATATACTCATACTAGGCACAAGAGAAATCCTTATAGGAAAGAATTCTAAAATCAAAAGGGGTCTATTCTCTCATTGGTTCACAAGAAATTTGGATACCTAACTGCCATTACTGCTGATGAGACCAGGTCTTCCATACATCAGTGGGACTGCACATACTCAGCAGAATGGTGTCCCTGCACGTGTTAAACTGGAAGAGTTCCATAGGTTTACCTTGTGCAGCTGAATAATGGGAGAGAACTGCAGTCCTGGACTATCACATCATGGCCTCAGAGAAGCAAGTCCTCACAGACTTAATTTATGCTGTCCATTACCCATCCGGACATAAAACATGGATAACAGTGATCCCTCGGAGCTCGGAAGAAAGCTTTCTGAATTTTCTGACTCCAGTAATTTCCAGTTGGGCACCAAGATTTCAGAGCAGGTAGGAACCCTCTTGTATAGCTAGGTTGTCTTTTATCACCTCAATGGCACTTAAAGACAGTGTGGGAGAAGGTGGTGTGTGTGTTTGTGGATGAATGGATTGAGTTAATTAACAGCAAAAAATAAGAAAACTAAAGTAAACTAACAGCAGCACTGTAACAAAACAAGATCGGGGCAGACAGAAGCAGGGAAAGAGCAGTAAGAACATGCTACATGTTATCTGAAGGCATCGACAGTTTTGACAAGTGTGGTTGGTTTGGTCCATCAAAGAGATGGCCATGTGCAACTGCACACTCGTTATTCAGTCTTTTCAGTTTACAATTAAACATACCAATTGGAGCTACCAACAACTCTCCTGAATGTGGATCACAATACCCCTGGGAAGAAGTCTGTAGGATGTTCTATGCTGTTCCCCACCCCCAACTCCTTTTTTTTCAGGGACACACTGAAAGCCCATTTTCACAAACAGAAGTCTCTGCTGAGTTTTGATGGCTTTTGATCAGGCACTAGCCCTTCAGCACTGCCGGCCACTGTGGCAAAATTGACCACAGCAACATTAAATTATTCTGACTCATTCTGGCTGTGCAACTAGGATCCATAACATCTGAAGACATTTCTAAGATGATTTCACAATACAGGACAGAAGGACACCTGAGCCCAAGTTCTTTATAGGTACTTATAATAAATGGAAGTCCATTAAAATCTGACCGCCATACTAGTTTTGTATTTGCATATCTGATTAGAAGGCCGTGCTACAAAATTGTCTGTTTTAATTGTTTACATCATGTGTTCTGGTTTAATAGCTTAACTACTACAGAGGATATTGTAACTCTGAGCTTTCATTCAATGACTGCTAAAAGCACTCATCAGGTATGAAAGACTGAAATTAAAATTAAAACTGTTTGTTGACAGGAAGAATAAATCTCGTAAGACCTTTATGTGCATCATGTTGAGTCAGAAATTATTCACAGGCAAAAAGCAGGTATTGATTTTAGCAAATTAAGAAAACTAGAATATGTATCAGAACTTATTTAAATATCCTAAATACCACTTAATAGCATGAGCTACGGGCTCTGCAAAATTCTGGAAATGCACCCTGCCGCTTGTACTAATTGGTGGGAAATTCAGGCCTGTGTCAAAGACAACTAATTGTCTGATGAAAATAGCTTGTTTCTGACATCAGTACATACCACACCCCTATATCACACGAGGAGGGTTTCAAGAAGGTGTTATATATTGTCATAGTAATTATAATTGCGTTATATGTATCCAAGGTACAGAACCCATATAAGGTGATGGCATAAAAGAGAGTCTTATAAATGAGACTGTAGGGCATTTAACTAAACAATTGCATGCAGAATAAAGAGCTTACATAAAAGTGTATATTATGCAGATATTAGAAACCTGTGTCTCTGAGAAGACACTATTTTGACCATAATGCATTCTGTCATGTGAGATAAAATGCAGAGAACATTTACATTTCTCCTACTCACTGAGCTTCTACCACATGGCTTGCATTTTTCTCACATCAATAGGCATCTTTTTAAACATTATATTTGTGTCTGTCTCTCTTGATGGCAAATAAAATTCAATAAATAAAATACTTTATAATAAATATGTTAGATTTAAGAAGCAGTTGTAATGAAATTATCACAAATTTTCAAAAATTATTTGTTAAAAACAAATAAATCTAACAAGATTTGTAGACAAGCTCAAAATATATATTGTAGATGATGCACAATAACATAAAGATCCAAAAGGACATTTGCACAGCTTTTCCCACTGCTTAACATACTGCTAAGACAAATAATCAACAGAATTTGGACCCACTGACTCTGTGGATCAGATCAACATATGACTGCTGCAACAGCATGACTTGCCACTGCATTTCCAACCAGCCACGGTTACAGATAGATCCTGAATAGCAGGGGATGTGTTCACTACAAAACTATCAACAAGTCTAGTGTCACTTGGAATCCTGTTATAGATCACTAAATAGTTCTATCAATATTAAACCCAAAGCAAATTCTTTTGCATTTACCCAACCAGACTGGTGTACTCGACAAACCAGTAATTTGTAATAAAATATAATTAGTGCATGCAATTTAAATGTCCTACTGTGCTCCTGGTAATAATCTCCTTTTAGGTAATTTGAAATTGCACAGTTAGTGCATATCATCTTAGAGTTAAGCAAATAGAAAACGTACTGCAAAACACTTCCTCAGTGTCTTTTTACATTTTTGCTTCTATCTTCTGCAAGGTGTCTATTTCTCAAATATTATTCCTAGCTTTCTTTTTTTTGCTTTTGAGAGTGCAAAGCATATAAAAGCTAAGAATCTTGCTGTATAACTTAATTGCTTTTATTTGATTTTCTACTTATCGGATTCCTGCTTTTTTCTTAGTAACTACTTTAAAAGAATTCTTTTAGTATTTTATTATTATTTCCTTTATGAAACTGCAAAGAAAATCAAACAAGTAATGTGCTTTTTGGCATTTTTAGAAATGCACAATAAGAAAGACCTCAGCATTGATTCAAAGAGTTTACAATACAGATTAGAATAGACAAGAGATTATTATTATTATTACTATTATTATTTACTTTTGTGTAAGATAGTTCCATAATGTCAGGCAAATAAAGTGAACCCAGACCTTTCCATTCTCAGTCCAATAGCTAATCCCAAAGCACAAGGCTCAAATATACACTTTTATCTGTACATATTTTAATCAGGTGCAATACCTTACATATGGAAGCCCGAACAATTGATGTATAGTAGCCACACCTATTTCACATTTGAGTTTTTAATTTAAAAAAAAAAAAGCAGCTTTATCATATTAGTAGTTAGTAGTTTTATAAGACAAATATGCAACCCCACTGAAACGGCAGGTTTTCATGAGCATTTGCCATCCCAGCTATTCACTTTCCTCCAGTCATGCAAAGCAAGTCCCTTAAACCATAGAATGAACATGTCTTATTTCAGATCAGATGAGTTTTGCATGGTGTGTCACAGAGCTAGATGGAGGAGCAGGTTGAAGATAGACCATAACTGCAGGAAAATATTAAAGGCTAATATAATTTTCTTACTCTCCTCTTAATGTGATGTCAGGCTGTACCTGCAGGCATGCTCACACTTGTGAACTGGAGATAAATTACAATGGCAAGATCCATTGCTGTGAGAAACTATTTTCTTCTACCTGCTAGAGAGTGACAAAGACTTCCTTAAGCTTCAGAGAGGCATTCCCTGTTTGAAATGGTGCTGCTGCTGCCACATCTCTCAACTTCCTCAACAAAATGCAAGGCAGTGCTCTTTACCGACTAGTGAAGGCAAGTTGCTTCACACTCATCTCAGTGTTTGATCTGTGTGTGTACAATTACATACTGCTCAGAGGCCAGTTATCCATGGCAGTCTTCAGCATTCCCCAATAGGCTTGACTATTCCAAATGTTCTGCATGATCCATTGCCATTCACAAGCTGACCATTGCTCACTCAAGAGCCAATTAACACCCAAGTTAAAGTGCTTCTCAAATAGATATTGTTTTCTTATGTCACAAAGGACAAAGCACTATTTGATACTATAGTATTACTATACTGAGTGTAGTAAGACTTCTTGCAGAGTAGTTTAAGTATAGTTGGCTATGTCTTGAGTCTGGGAGCTGTCTTAAATGACAAAATTCCCTTCAGCTCAATTTTTGTTCCTGAAGTGATGTCAAGTTTAGAACTTTAACACAATGTATTATATTTGTCAAGCCCTTCAAAACACAAAATTGACTTTAGAACATGAAATAGTCAGAAAGAAATTAGCTTTTTGTAAGTTTTTATATTTGTCTTCTGGAATCTAAGCCTTCAATTCTAACTTTCAAGCTTTAGTTCGTTGGCACAAGAGATGGAATACCTACACTTTAAAATACAAAATCCCCAAGTATCAGACACTTGCTAATACCTGTCTTTTGGTTTTATTACTTCATGCAAAGCAGATAAAATATCATGAGATCTGTTATGAATTAAGGGTTTTTGGAGCAATGGCCTTGCAGAAATTGTCTAACGTGATGATCTGAAACGAAGAGACTGATACTTTTAAAAATATGAAAAAAATCAAAACTTTATGTTGAAGCTCTTTATATGGGTTAGGCATCTATAGCACTGAAATGTAATATATCTATAGCACTAGGAGGAGTAGAAAGGAACCACCTGAATTGGAAGATGGAGGGGACATTTTACTCCTTGCAGAAGACTCAAAAACATCATTACTACACCACCACTACTATGAGTAATAGTTATACTCTAAATTTTGATAGCATATTTTAGAATACTTCTTCTTAAAAACACTAAAAGTAATGTTCCTATTAAGATTACAGTGAGAAACAATATTTATTTTTTAATTAAATTATTTTAATCTTTTTCTTGAAAAAGAAAGGTTCAACCGTTTTTGAAATATTTTCCTCACAATGAAAAATGGCTTAATAAGTACAGTCCTATATTTGGTGGAGGAGCTTAAATGCAATTGCCCAAACTTACAAATTATAAAATAAATTTCAGTTCAATATAGTCCTGCATTTTTTAATGCTATTAAAACTTCATAGGCTTCAAAACAGAATAGATATAGCTTTAACTTTTAGAAAAAAGCTCTGCATGTAGTTAGCAATCATTTCTTAATCTTGGAGACAAACCTGCAATAGTTTTAATACTCATGAAATTCTGATCGTTACAAGTTACTCAATCAGGCTGAGTAGTTCCACTTCTTTTGAGATAGGTTTTTCTGACGTCTCGACTTCTCATTGTTGAAGCTCCTTAAGTTTCTTTGTGCTATCATGTGCATGTAGTGGAACTAATTTTTTCTGCAAGAAGGATTTCTGGTTAGAAATCTGTTTCCTTGCCCTTGCCTTTTCAGAATCCTGCCAAAGAGAGATAGGGGGAGTAGGGTGCAACAAGGAGGTCATAGGAATGGCAAAGGAGATGTCTACATAGGCTACAACTTTCTCTTTTAAGAAATTGCCACACATTCTGCCCTGCTAAACACCTACCTTCAGAGAAATTCAAACATTTACAGCAGAAGTCATTCCTGGAAAACTTTGGTTTTAACTAATATTCAGTGATCTTAGGAAGTACTTAAGTAATAAAATCCGCAAAAAAATTTTGTCTAAAGGAATATACAGGCGGACAAGTTTTGAAAAAGCACCAGTGGTAATTTTCCCCATTGAAACTAGTCCAAATTCCCACTGGTTTCCAATGGGGCTGCAAATAGAATCATGTCTCATCCTATTACTAATTTTAACATTCTTTTAGGATAACTGTCATTTTGATTATTTCAGTGTCTAGGAAAAATAGTAGCCTACCATGACTCTGCTATGTCATGTCTGCAAACAGAGACATTTTTCTCTATTTTAATCTTATAAATCCGCTAGAACACCTATATTTAGCTATTAGACATATAGTTTGGGTTTGTTTACATGGTACAGAATTGTACTTTTTAACAACTGTTGTTCCTTGCAGCAAGATTTAAAAAAGTTTTCCACATTTAAAGGTCTGGTCTCGGACTTGGATGACTCCAGTTTCAGTTCCCTACAGTGCCAAGCACACTTCTGATTAGATCACCAAAGGCATGCCCACATAGGACACCTTACAAAAATATGGTCTTTATTCCAGGATCTAGGCAAACACTACAGTAAGTCTCCATGAGAATGCCATCAGGACTTTTCAAATACGTAGTCTCTGTTGCTCACTCCTCCTGCCTCTATGAATCCTCCATTTCTTTCATTGTCTGTTTCACCAGGAAAGGTTATAGAATGTTCTGTTTCTGGGCCTTATTATAGTAGTATTGTGCTAAATGGTAAACTTAATTTGAGAGATCCAGTACAACAGTGCTACTTGATCAAGTACTCTCTCTCCTGAACTACTGTATAAACAGAGGGTCTTGACACAGCTATGACATCTGATTTTTAGTGTAAACAATGAGCATGCTTTACACCATAAATAATAATATATATTATTTTCTAGAGTCTTATATGAAATTTTGCAACAAAATCCACAAGACAAATCCCTTAACATTCTGGCAGGTCCTAACGAGCAAGATTTGTACCTTTCCCCTTTTCTCCAGCTGGCACCCATTTTATATCTTGGTTACATTCCTCTTCAAAGGTGCTCAGGGGCAGCAAAAGGAAACCTGCTCATACCCTGAGGGTACTCATAGCCCTGACTGCCCATGCCAGGACTCCCAAGGGCTCCCATCACCCTGCCCATGGTCCAGGACCCCATGTCAGCCCACAGACAGAAGCGAGATGACAGAAGTGAGACTGTGTGGTTCAGGGATCCCAGGACTGAAAGAAAATCTCTCCTTAAAGAGGTAGAGTGACCAAAAAGCATACACAGGACTAAGAGTCATAACAGCAGCCCCCTGTTGCTCTTAGGGGGAAGGGGAGGGGCTGGATGGGAGATTTCTTTACAGGTTCTTTCTCTTCTGATTTTTTTTTAATTTTGTTCTTCATGTTTATGTTCAAGTAAAACCTAGCTTTAAAGTTGAGGGGTTTCACTGTTGTGTTTTAAAACCACCTTTTTTTGGCACTTTGAGATGTTCACTTAAAGAAAAAGGTTTTGGCAGAAAGCACTGACAAAGTCCTGTTGTACCTCTCAGACCGAGACCTGTGCTGTGAAATAAAGTGCTGCTGAGTGTTTATTCTTTGTCTCACTCCACCCTGGCCCAGCACAAAATAAGTTTCACTTTCTATCTCCAACAACCCCACTTCTGCTGAGTTCCTCCCCCTTTCATGACACATGCTGCACAAAAAAGCCTCACAGGTGGCCTTGTGCAATTGTTTGCATTTCACCTTCTAAACGCAGAAAACTTACTTTTATGATGAGATAAACTGTGATCCAATGAAATATGCTTTAAGAACCACTTAAAATATGTTTAATCTGGAAAATAAATCCATCACTTTTGACTCTGGCAAGACCCTACAGTCACATCAACGAAGATTTTGGCCTGCTTAAGATCTGTATCTTTATATAGACTTAATAAAATATAACTTGTGAGAACATTTTCAAATTACAAAGTCGCAATACACAAACATCTTCATGTTTATATTCTTAAGGTCATATGAAAATACGTTGCACTTTCTGCAAACGCAGTTAACATTAGAAGCACTGACAATTTATCTGAGATGAAGAGGTTACTGGGGAAGCTTTCTAACCCCCTTGATTGTTATGGAAATAGTTAAAATATTGAAATGAATTTAAGGAGTTATACTCATACACGTCAGTCCTGCTATAATTTGGAGACAATGAATAATATATTCCAGACAAAGTGAAGGCAGCTATAGAAGTAAACTAAAATAGGAAAATTACGCCCACCAGGCATTTAAATTTAGGAGCTGAATAAATTATCCATACATTAAAAGGTTCATATATTTCAAAGAAAGCATAAAAAAGTTTAAAAAAAACCTGAGAAAATGTAACAAAAAGCAGAATGATTCCAAATGTGATCAAAGCTGATGTGGAAACCTATTAAATGGATATCCTTGTTGAACAAAAATTATACAACAGTACTTTCACAGATCTATTCTTTTAGCAGATGTTCACTTAGAGTGTCTGCTGTTTTATGAGGCAAGTTTTAATCTCGTACATTGAAAAAAATCATTAAAACCAAGATTTTTATCAATTCAAATTTCTATTGTATTTTTTTGTATTTTGGCATAATGGACATTTATTGCTTTTAATCAAATGTACTCTTTTATCTGGTATTCTTCCAGAAGGACTTCCATATATTCTTCTATGATTCAGTTCACTGCATATGCTATTCTTCCAAATCTATTAATTGAAAAGTTCATTCAGGTTATTTGATGAAATTCAAAAATACCTCAACAATTTTCTCCTGTTGAAAAGCTGATTCTCTCAACATTCATTGAAGCCTTAGTTAAAACTTTGTATACACAGCACTTCCAAACGTGTGCCACTGCCACAGAGTATCTGAGCCGCTGTTGTCTTGGTCTTATAACAGATTTTGTTAAAAATATCTGAGCAGAGCTTCATGTTTTCTCGTTAAGGTGACTTCGGAATTAGGAATAGTGAAGATGCTGCTATTCCTGCTATGACTTAAGAAGAATTCTGCAAACAAGTTCTTTCAGACCACCAGTGAGCTGATGATGTATACTTCCAGTGAGGAGCAGACTCATCACTATTTAATATTACTATTTAACAGAGATTGCATTATACTTCCCAACTTCAAATGGGATGCCCTCCTTTGCAGCTCATTCCAAGAAAATGAATGTCTTCAAATAAATCCAACCAAGGCAACTGATACTGGTACGACAGGGACAGTAACACAGTTAAGTAGTTTTCTTCTGCAGGTAGTAGTGATTCCAGAATAGTGCCCAATGGACTGCAAGCCTGAATGGTCACAACAAAGGTGGATTACAGACTTGAAAGCATATTACTGTCTTACAGAGCACTGACAACATCTGACTTCACTAGGTGGCTTCTGGCAACTGCTTGTGTTGAGGCACCATGTCAGAGAACTAAAAGTGAGTCTGTTTTCTTCTTGCAAATGGATCGTAGTCATGTCATTTAACTACGTGATCACAGAGAAATGAAGACTAGATCCATATAATCGTGGATACAGTTAGAAGATATTTCGTACTATGAAAAGTTCAGGTAGCAGATACATGAGTATTATTTTGAAACAACTGATTTTACAATAGCAGGAAGGTTAGTTATTTTTATTTGCCGTACCCTGTAGATTTGTTGCTCTAAGTTTATCCAGTGTACATGCTGGGCACTTCCTGGGCATCCGCCTATGAAGGAAAGATATGTCACCAAACAGTATTATTTACTGTGCAACTAGACTGTGCATTCCTGTGAGTGTGCAGTAAGTGTGCCTGTGTGTGAGGTAGCTTATTCCATTTGGAAAGCTGGTTGCATTTTATCCAGTGTGTTTTAAAGACATCTCCAAAGCAAATTAAAACATAGCAGTTTGCATGCTGTAAATCAAAGGCTCCTTTACTGCATACTTATTTCACGTATAAAAGCTGTGGTAGAGCCACAACTGATGTAAGAAGGTCAAATCATTAGAGGTTCATCAGTATGATGTGGCCCATTATTTATAACTTAGTGAATATTAGCCAAAAATCATTTGAATAGCACTTTACTCATTAACATATTTCAAGCTATCTGTGCTCAGTGTTACCATAATTTTGGTGGTATAGCTCTGAAATATGTAAGTGTTGCTTGCTTAGGAGGAATATTTGGGCAGAATAAGAATGCTCCAAGGGGCTGTGCTCTTTCTGAGGAAGAATAAACTCATACAAGATTCACTATCAAGGAAATTTTATAGTGTGGAATCCAGACAAGACTGATATATAATGCAGCAATTTATGCTTCTTAATTTAGCTGGTCAAGTTTCATGGAAATTTGTGGGTTTGTTTTGAAATTATATAGCTGAGGAGTTACACGGTAGTAGGTCACCAAAAAAACCACTCTTTCTGCCTTTGAGTATGACCTGACCTTAAGTCTTTTGGGATATGTGGTTCAGTCACTGATTGGTATTTGTAATGTGTTGTGACTAGTAAAATTCAACTATTTCATTTTGTAATAGCTGGTTCTTTACCTGCAAGTTGCAGCAGTTCAATTTCACTAGCTTTGGGTGTGGGGATTTTTGATTGGTGAGTCATTCATATCAGTAAAAGTTCTAGTAAAGCTATATCACTGTGTGAATTCCTACAACTTTAAAAGCTTTCCCACTCCCAGCAGGAGAATTTTTTTTTACTGGTTGGGTCCCTAACGTTGCCCTTTCTTTAGCAATTTGCAGAAGTAGAGGGTAGGTTATTAATTTTGGGGCAAAAGTATATAAACTTTATGCCTCCAAACCTAAACTCCCACTCCAAAACTAAGCTTTACAAATGCAAAGAGCAAAAGGGGATGTGGCCTCTGGCTGCACATGGCTACTGGCCTTGTCCGTACACTGGCAACCTCAAGTTGCAAATGACCATGGACTTCTAGCTAGGTTAGGAGAGATTTGGGACATATCATGGGGGCTTTTCTAAATAGTGAGAGTAAGAATATGCTACATCAACAGAAGGCAGGAACTGTCCAGGTTTTTGCTGGGGGATTAATGAAATATGCAACACAGGGATAATCTTTAATTTCCTATCTAAAATATCAGACTGGATAATTGAATTGCTCAGAGACAAGGATCTTATATTCCCTCCCCCCCCAAAAATTTTTTTTTTTTGTAACATGTAGGGTCCTTTCAAGGAATCTAATGAGTCCTAGGAAGAATCTTGAGGTCACTTAGACGTGGGGAATCATCTTTGCATTTTATAAGGCTAGACAGTTTCAGAATTGTGCGTTGCGCTGAAGAAATTATTGACGGATAATTTAGAAAAGTTAATGAAATTGTAACACAATCAAACCATAACCCTTTGTATCTAGTATTTTTCTACATATTCAGCATACCTTATTCTCCACCTTCTGATGTATGTGAATAGCTAAATAATATAAATCATCATATTACTGATCTAAATGAATCCTCACCAGATAGTTTTAATGGTTTTAACAACACCAGTATAGTAAAACTCCAGCTTAATCCCAGTGCATGATGAATTAAAGACAGGTTTTAAAAGGATAAAGAAGGGTGGATTCTAATTTTTACTGATAAAAAGGACGCGTGAATTCTGCAAATCAATGTACTGAACACTTGGGATATAGAAACTTCCTTTGTATCCGATTTCCAGCTGAAGAGTCTAGAAAGAAAAATAATACGTCTTTCTTCTTTTCCTTTTGGGAGGAAAAAAAGGCAAAAAAGCTCTGTTTTCCTCTCGAGTCATGTCATTTCTTTCATACATGTCTTTGCTTTGTTCAGAAAAAAAGCTTTTGCCTTTTGCCTACATGCCTTGTTTTCAGTGCCATATGTCAAAATCTTACAGTCAACTTTTGATTTTATCACCTATTCAGTACACATGAGAAAAAGAGCAATTACTTCAAGTACAGGGTATGTGGATTTTTTTTAAATTTCCATTTTAAACCACTTTAGTCCAGATCCAAGCCTTAAAAATTTGGTGACATGTATTTTTTGATGTCTTGCAATTAAATCATTCTGATTTCACATTGTTGTGAAATCAGCCACTTGGAAAAAATATGTAAGAGTCCTGATTTGCCTTTCTGAATCTATTTTTCACAGTTGCAAAGTCCTGGTCAAATAAATTAAATTACTACAGCAGTATGTAACTAATTTTATGTAAATTAAGATGTTAATGTTCTGAAACGCATTCCTGAAAATGGTCTGTTTTCTCTTGTAGCTTTTCTTCATTAATGCCACAGTGGAAATCTAAAAATTAATTTCTACAAGACTAAGTGTTGCTCCCTGGCCTCTAACGAACTAATTTTGTAAATAGTCTTAATGGTCATCTGACACTTCTCAGTAGCCCATCAAAATAAATCAACACTGCTGCCTGTGTGCCAACAGAATGGGCAAATGTGAATTGAGGTTTTTATAAACATCAGATGATCTAAGCAAGTTTTAGTTGTGTTGCTGGGTACATAATGATTGTAATATTTTAACCTCTGTTTGTGGCAGTCCCCTAACACAAGCAAAATTGATACTTTAGGTTATCAAGAAAATACAAAGATTAGCGTTATGAAAATAAGCATAATTGGAACCAGAGGAATGCAAAGCCAGAAACAACCTTATTATTTGACTAGAAAGGTTCAAGTAACAAATACATTCAGACACACACAAAAGAGGCAAATCTGAAAAAAAGGTAGCTAAAGCCTCAATTTCCACCTACGAGTTTCCTCACTTTTTCTGTCATCATGTCAGATTAGACTGAGAGAAGCCATGATTATATTTTTAATTATTTTTGCATGCAGATCCAGATTAGTTCTATGTTAATTTTTTACTATGTATTCTCAGTGATCATCTGCAGTGGTAAAACAAAGTGGGTCAAGTCCCTCAAACGTTGGATAAGCTACTATATGGGCTTGAAGAAACACAACCTCTGCTGCTACAACTTTTCTGCAAATACCACAATATTGTATACAGGAAGGTAATTTTTTCAACATACTCCATCAGTTTAATGTACACCCTTTACATCATCACTGTGAAGAATGAAAAGATGAGAAGATATCCTTCTCTTGTATTTCTGAAACTGCCTTTTCCAAAGAAATTTTCTTACCCCAGTTATTTTGCCTACACTGAACTTGTTTCTCCACTTGTGAAAAATCTATGAAAGTTTAGTCATTGGCTTCAGTTAAAAATCTGATGGTTTTGCATAGCCACAAACCACTGAGAATCTCACAGCATTATTAACTAATTGTTACCAGTTCTTAGAAAGAAAATTGCATTCTTCCTAAAAGGTCTTAATCTGAGATCAGTATTAGAGAATTTAATTATTTCTTAAAAAATAAATAATGTGAATATTAAAAACTTAAAATCCAGACTGTCAGCACAAAGAATCATGAAGGATTTAAGAAAACCTGGAAATAAATTTTCACAGTCCAGATTATTTTTTTATTATGTAAGTGTGATTGAAAATGTTATTTGTATTTTTCAGCTATGCAAAAATATATATGGAGAGAAGATAGAGTTAATCTATTTTCTGTAGTGTGCAGATATTTAAGGTGATTGATTTAACCTTGCCTGAATTCCTAAAGGTCCGTACCCCCACTTTTATCCAGCATGAGTTTAAAAGAGTCCTTAAATTCTCCCAAACCAGTCACTTCATGAAACTGGCTGAAACTTGAGAGTGACTGAAGTCAATATATTCTAACAGCAAGTTATGCTTCTGAGCCATACAGGTTAATGAGTTACTGCTATGCATCAACTGAGTGTCATGGCTGCTTATTCATTCTTTGTTTGTGTCAAACACAAGGTAAAACACATTAGGTTAAACTTTAATGAAAAAAGCTTATGCTAATGCACTTTATTTTGGATTTGCCAAAGGCTAAGAGTTCATTTAGTACCTCTTAAAGCAATGGCAACTTGATGAAATGGCTAAGGCCTAAATAAGAGAGATTATAATATAATTCAGTCACCCTGATTTCTAGTTCCCTGTTGTAATTATTAACCAAAATTCATATTCATACATTTCAAGACAATATTTATTTGTGCAAGGAAGTATGTTGTCAAAAATTGAGTAGCAGTCAGCTTCGTTCAATCTGTAAGTACAATGAATAACCATACTATACAATGAATAAACACCATCTCTCCTCTTGTATTACTTCCTTAGAAATTGAGATCTGGGCCTTCATCCACCTTCACATGTGTGTCTAGGCTTTAAGTAAAAATAAACTTCTTCTGAAAGCTACGGCTATTGAGCCTTTCATATATGACCACTAGAATGAAGGCAATACCTGTTGCAAGATATTGTGAAAAGCAGTGGCTGGAAAGGCAAAAATAAAATAAACAGAGTAGTCATGAATAAAAGATTCCCTTTGAAAGCCATTAGTAGTCCTTCTGAGAAACGCATGACAAATGGATCAAATTTTTTTCACAACTGACTGGAATTCTGGAGGAAAATAACCTTCTTGCCATCGTGGAAACTTATATATCCTTCAACAAGGACGAATGGGAAAACCTCAAAAATTCAGGGGTTTTTTTCTGAAAAACTAAGGAATTTTCTAAGAAAATTTCTTGATCTGAAAAATTACATAAGTACTTGGGTTTGGCTTTAGTTAGCATATCATCTACTACCTGATTTAATTTGAAATATTATTTCTTTTATCTACTGTTTCTATATATGTGAAGGTTTGACTAGTTTTCAGGTCCACCTCATTTATGCATACTTTCCTAAAAGTCAAAGAGCCAGAATAACCACTATTAAGTTAGTATTTCAAAACTTTGTTTTAGGCATGTGATTATCAAAAGTCACAACCAAATACCATCAAAAGTCAAAGCTTGTCTTCTGGTTTCTGATTCAGTAGATTTCTTGTACAACTGAAGATGTATAAAGTATTCTCAGCCAGGCCTTTCATGGTTTATAGAATGACTGAGGTTCTCTGGTGGTTAGAATACAATTCATAGAATGAAGGGAATCTGGTGATTTTCTTTTCCAACCCCTTCCTGTTCAAGCAAGGCTGCTTAGCACTGGTTGCCCAAGACCATGTCCAGACAATTTCTGAATCTCTCCAAAGATGGAGAGATGGGAAACCTGTGTCAGTGCTCAGTCACCCTCCCAATGAAAGAGTGGTTGCTGATGTTTGGATAGTAGGAAGTGTGCCTCTGGTCCTGTCATTGGGCATCACTAATAAAAGCCTGCCTCCATCCTCTTTCCATCCTCCCTTCACGTATTTAAACACATTGACAAAATCCTTTATGAGCCTTCTCCAATTCAAACAGTCCCAACTCCCTCAGCCTTTCTTCATAAGAAAGATTACAGAGTCACAGAATCACTGAATATGCTGAGTTGGAAAGATCATCAAGTCCAGCTCCTGGATCTGCACAGGACCATCCCCAAGAGTCACACCATGTGCCTGAGAGTATAATCCAAACAATTCTTGAGCTCTGTCAGGCTTTGTGCTGTGACCACTTCCCTGGGGAGCCTGTTCCAGTGCCCAACCACCCTCTGGGTGAAGAACCTTTTTCTAATATCCAACAGAAACCTCACCTGACACAACTTCAGGACATTCCCTTGGGTCCTGTTACTGGTCACTACAGAGAAGAGATAAAACCTGCCCCTCTTCTTCCCCTCACAAGGAAGTCATAGACTGCAATGAGGTCTCCCCTCAGTTTCCTCTTCTCCAGGCTGAACAGACCAAGTGGCATCAGCCGCTCCTCATACGGCTTCCCCTCAAGGCCCTTCACCATCTTCGTTGCTCTCCTTTGGATGCTCTCTAAGAGCTTAATATCTTTCTCATATTGGTAGTGATATAGTTCCTTATTTATCTTAGCGACCCTTTGCTGGACTCCTTCCAGTAGCTCCATATCCTTTATGTACTGGGGAGCCCAGCACTGTGCATGACATTCTAGGTGTGCCCTCATACTAGCCCTCACTAGGGCTCAGTCAAGAGGAAGGATCACCTCCCTCAACAAGCTGTCAAGGCTTTGAATGCAGCCCAGGACACCCTTCTTTGCTTGAAGGGACTCATTGCTGGAAAGGGCTCATTTCTAGCTCCACCAGAGTCAGCCAGGTGATGTCCTACAAAACTGCATTTACTGGTCAGGCCCCAGCACTTACTAGGTGTGTGGAACTATTCCTCCTCAGGTGCTGAACTTTTCACTTCTGTTTGTTTAAATGCATGAAGCTCCTGTAAAGGTCTGGACAGCAGTAAACCCCCCTTTCTCTTACTAGTATCTCTTACTAGATGATTTCCCTAACCTGGGATTTCTTACAAGCACTTTCCCCTACAGCATGCTCTCTCAGTTTCTGCCTGAAGGGAAGCTGAGCGTAGCAAAGGGTGTTCTTGAAATCAAAATTCTCCAGGGGCCAATTCATCCTTCAACACCAAATAATATATGTGTAGTCACACAATATATTAAATGCACTATAAAAGTAATAATGTTTGAAATTGGTTTTACATCTAGTGTGAACAAGATTTTGAAACAAGAACAGAACCTTTTGAAACAGGTAGGAATTTAGGAAGACTGGTACAGCAAATGTTTTTTCTAGGTGGCAATGCAGAAATGCAGGTTACCGTAGAAGGTAAAATCTTGACAATTGCAGTCCTGTCTACTCTATAACTCTATTGGAGTTCACACAGTGAGTTTCAAATGAATACAGATATGCTTCAGCATTCTTGTTCAGTATGTCCCTTCTCCATGGTGCCTTATTATTATTACAATTTAATGTGGTGGCACCTAACTGGCAGAGTCAGGTTATACTCCAGTGTGCTAAACAAACATAATAAATGACATGACAGTCTCTGCCACAATACATGGACTTCACTCTGACAGGGCTAGATCCAGCGAAGGAAAAAGCAATGATCTATTCTGACAAGATTCTGAAGGTATTTAAAACAGTTGGAAAACCCTAGACTCAGTATGAATGTCCTCCTTAACTGTCTTGAATCAACATGAGGTAGCTTATTTCATACAGACTGCCATACAGAGCCAGACCAACAGCACGGATTTCCATACCAAAGTCTAATGGACAAGTATGTCCTTCCACATACTATGAAGCACTGTAAATACTTATTCTCAGAGTATTTGACTTGCCCAGTTTTATACCTTTTGTGGCACTTCCTGAAGTTCACAGCTAAGCTGTCTATGTTTTCTGGTTTCAAAGTCTGTCTAATGGCAAACAGATGTGACCTGGTCATGCCAAACTTTTGGTTGCCTTTGGAAAAGAGATACAGGAATTACGGCTGTAGAAACCGAAGACCACAACTCTAGTTTGGAAGCAAACAGTCCTTTCCTGATCTGCTTAAAAAATAATGACATTTCACATTGCTATAGACTTTAAGTTGTGATTACTATTTTCTACTATATAAAAATAAAATTTAAAAAATTAAACACTATAAAAATATCTTTAGTTAATATTCATATGCCATGCCTTACTTAGAGTCACACTGTGCACAAGGATGTTTCCTCCTTCCATCAATATATACAGTCTGAAAGCCAATCTTATACCAGCAAACCAGACTGTCTCTGAATATTTTTGTATTTTCTTGTTCAATCTCTATGTAAGATATCCAACTGGTTATGGACAGACTTCATAAAATGTGGGACATTATTTGTAAGTGACTACAAGACTGCTATTACTATTTGTTATCATAAGAGAAAATATGTTTATGTCTTCATACGGATGCATTTGGAAGTAAATATTCCATAACATTATATTATATGCATTAACACTATGTAAGATCAAGAATCTTTAATAAATTTCCCTGCTTTGATACAGAAACAAAGAATTTCTTTTATGAACAAGGGCATAGCACCTGCATTTTTCACAAAACAAAATTTTGCATAATGAATTCTCTAGATTCTGCTATTGTTCAGTGAAGTACACACTCATGCAGAGAACTGCAGGATGGAGATTTCAATAGGAAAATAAGTTAATTTATGATAACAGCTAAGTAATAAAAGAAAGGCATATGAAAAATATGGAAAAATTGTGTCTGAGCACCCTGCCTTTCAAAGAAATGACACTGAATGAGACTACAAGGCAGTAGAGTCTTTTGTGTTTACTGAAATTCTGGATATAGTGATAGACACCAGAGTAAGAAGCCTACATTAGTCTTGTCAGTTTTGTTAGTCTTACATAGGATAAGTGCGCACACTCCTATCCTTTCAGATCTAGATGTAGTTCTACGAAAACAAAGCCAGATTCTGCTCCGTATTTCTTGTGCAAGATATCCTTCCCCAATGAAACCAACACCATACACTTTTGATTGTTCATAGTGATTGCAAGAGATTATAAACTTAAACTCTGTACAGACCTTACATGTCACCATTACTGAATACAAAGTTAAAACATTTTCACAGATGAAAAATACCATTAGAATAGCAGTAGTGAATTCATCTGGTAGGATGAATTTCTCTTATATGATTGCAAAAGGAATCTGCTTTCTTAAACCAGTAAAGGGAAGGGACAGTCAATCTGAGATTTACACCTGATTTGTGCTATAGTCATCTTTGAAATTAAGAAGTGTATCCTTGCATTTCATTAAATTCTGGCTAATGAGATAACTGTCTTCCCAAGGAGGGAGTGATGAAGTACTCATGCCATAAAGCATAAATTAATGCTGCAAGGTTAAACACTGGAACTAACTCATGTTTCAACAAAAGCCCCTACCAGCAGTTAAATTAACTGACATAAATACCATAAAATCTGTCTTTATTTTAGTCTCAGATGATGCTTCTTTTTACACCCTTGCTTTCAGTTTGTATAACTCATTTTTGCACATTATTGCATGCATCATTTGCCATTTAAAGAATCAGCTACAACTGAAAAAAGATTTAAGAAATCAAATACTCAGGGAAAAGAATCTGTAGGTATGAGGAATACCCCTATCACACTGTATTCTGCCTGTACTCTTTAAAGAAAATACCACAACAGACAACCACAGTTCAAAGAAACAGTTAATTATGTTGAAAACAGACGAAAGAAATCTACTTTTTCAGGTTTTTGATAGGCATTTTGAAAAAAAAGCTAAGGAAAACCTGTGGTGATAATAGGTTTGATATATATTCTGGCAAAAAATTATATCACATTAATGAGGTGGCTTAAAGGGCTCATGCATTTTGTAGGAGGCATTTCAATGTATTAGTATAATTAGCAGTGATGAGAAAACTGTTTGGAACTGAATTACCTCTCATGAGTTCATTTGAGCTATATGAAATTACACCATGCAAGAAGGAAAATTATGGAGCCATCCAGAGAGAGTTCATGCCTGATTTGATCATAGTCACTAATTGGATGATCATTTTCGTAAAGCTTTTCAAATGGTTGACAGTTTCTGCCTCTCATTTTTTTTAATGGACTAGCTCTTTATTTCTTGCACTAAGCAACCAAACATACATTTATTCAAGATTTTGGTGTTTCCACAGGGACCTACAGGTGTAATTGTCACAATCTGAGCAACCTTTATCCCCTAATTAGCTGCTTTTTGGGGACCCCTGATGAGAGTTGCTGTTCTTGTTAACAATCTTAGAGAATACCTGATGAGTAAGACTCTCCAAAGTCTGATGCATGTCAGCAGATACCATATGACAGCAATTTAATGAAGTTAAAAACTGACTTGATTCTGATGGCTGGGATAGCATCTGTGTTGTGCAGCTTTTGATTTCTGTTGGTCTATTTTTTTTAACATGAATTGGGTGTTCTGGGGAAGAATAACAGAAAGGTGAAGGATACAGGAAGGAAAGCTTATTAATGGAAACACTTTATGAGCCCTTTTTCTGTCCTTCCTCATATCCAGTAACACTGAGCAAATTAAAATGGTGCTAACCTTCTTCATATATTTTGAGTTAGATGTCTAATATATAAAATACTTGATTTGAGAGTTATTAAGCATTTAACTCAGGTATGTTTTACCAGTCTTTTACCAATGGTCTTAGTGGTTTTTCTGGGTTTTTTTTTTGTTTTGTTTTGTTTGGAAGGGTTTTTTTTGTTTGTTTTAATTATGCTTTCCTTTATTTAGTGCAAACATTTTGCAGTAAGATTTAGACTTAGTGTCACCACAAGTGTAAACTATTACCAGTATTTTACCCAGACAAATAATACGTCTGGGTTGCAAAGTCAGGAAGGAAAACAGAAGAGGAAGGGCTTTACAGTCTCTTAAAAAAAAAAAATGGAATGATAAGTTAAGAATACTTTAAGAATACTTCAATTACTTCAATTTAAAAATACCTCAATTACAAGTTATAATTCAATGGTGGTAAGCCTTCTGAAGTATTTGTGTGGACTGTTCTTGGAAATTTTTTTGCAGCCTCTTATAAGAACAGAGGTTCTTTCTTTATTTCCTAAAAATCTTCAAGAGCTTTCTAGCAATCACTTACAAAGGACACTAGCACTTATTTAGATGATATTAGTATATAAATGTAGATCTACACAAAAATGTTATCATTACATGCAGTATTCTATGTTCGTATAGCTCTCATACTCCAGCAGATTTTAGAGAAACATGAACAAAATATTATTTAATGCTTTTAAACTTTATTACATTCACTGAATTTACCTGCAGTGTCAAGATGTCTTCCCAAAAAATCTGAAGTCCCAAAGAAATCCCAAGAAAAACAGTATTTCATAAATGTCTCTTAACTGAGTCACGATTTGAAATACATGGTTTACAAGAATTTTTAGTAAGATTCTGGCCAGCAGGTCAGATTGTAATGATGCAAAAGCCTAGAAGAAATTTACCACTGGTTCAATACAGGAAGAACATATGTGTTCAGAAGTATGTTTGTAGAACATATACACTCTACCACTGTTTTCACGCTAGATAGAAGAACAACTGGTAGTACAAATGCCTTATTTGATGTTGTTCCTCCCTCTAATCTAGCAGAAAATTGTTGTAGTAATGCACCCCATAGTCCTTTGGCCACTTTCATGTTCAATGTCACATGGAAGACAAATGCAGCACAGCCTTTTACATCTCATAAAAATTAATACAGGGAATTCACTAAAGTTAGAAATACAGAAAAGTACTATTTGAGGTCAAATTGAGGTCATTGAGGTCAACTACAGTGTAGAGCTCCCTTTTCCAAATCAAGCCATATTCTTAAAGGACTCATGTCAATGGTAACAATAAGAATGGTCATTTAAGTAACTTTCTAGAGTATATTACCAATATAAAGTAAAATGATTGTCATTGATAAAAGATTATTTTTTAACTGCAACCTCATAGTAGGGTTGACAATTTTTATTCATAATGCAGCAATTATTCAACTAATCTTAATCAAATGGATTTTATAGAAACTTGGCAATATGATGCAATTGTTCCAAAAATCCACTTAGAAATTATTTCCACTTCACAGGCTACTCCCTATAGACAGTCATATGGACATTTCACTGCAGTTAAGTTGGGTCAATTTTTCACATGCAACAGTCATGTGTCTTTTTGCACAGGAAACTGACTGTTTTAGCTGAGGAAACTTTCAGCTACCTGAGGGTATGGAACAGCGTTGGTTTGCAGATACTCTATGCATGAAAAAAATCATCTGAATCAAACAGAATACTAAAGCTTGAAGTTCAGGTTTTCCTAATGGAAGAGGTTTATATGTTAAGCAAAGCAAATGAAAGCTCTATGACAGATATTTATTTCATTAAGGCATTAAAGGTGGCAGGTCTTCAGTTTGATCATAGCGCTACTGGTGTAAACTCAGTTTCTGGAAGTTTTATTACTTCAACTTTTATGGTTGTAATATAAGAATTCTGAAAAGATACTTTTGCTCAGCAGTTTTGTTCTGAATATCTGAAGTTGTGTGCACACATAAGCAGTTTGGGAAAGAGCTGTAATTGTTTTATATTTGTAACCCTGGTTGTTTATTCATATAAAGAAAACATTCCATAATAATTATGAAGATAATAATTAGAAGAGCAATGAGACAGAGTGAGGATTACAAAAGTGGAAGGCTCAGAAACGGAAACCTCAGAACGTTGTTATTAGCCTCCTTTCTAAGAAGGGACTTGATATATCAAAGTGTGAAACACACACAGAAATCAAAGTTAGGGAAGGTTTGGTTGTTTCTGAAGAAACGTTCTTCCCAATATTTATGCTGTGAAAATGGTGTCATTTTATTAGGAATGGGCTTAAAACAACCTTTATAGTCTTTTGGGAGGATAAAATGAAATCAGTAGGCAGAAGTGGGGCACAGGCCTCAGATGTAAATGATACAACTATACTTCTAAAATACAGATTCAAAGGTGGTAGAACCATGGCCATATAGTTTGGAAGATTTAGCATATTATTTCTTTGAAGTACAAATTGCCTATGCCATTTTCAACAATGAGAATTAAATTACTAAATTTCCCTTTAAAGGTTAAAAATCAACACATGTCCACTTGTTGGAAGAGATATCCAAAAATCAGACACTGGCAATACAGTCCCTTTAATCTGTTAATATAAGGCACTGAAGCTCTCTAATTTGTACAAAACTTGTAGAAGTCCCCAAGGACAGCAGTATAGCTACTGCAAAGGTGTAAAGTACATACATACCCTTTGTCCAGGATTTGTCCTTTGTTAGCCTTCTGACTAGCACTAAAATCTGCACTGTAATAGTTGAGTAAAATTTTAAAATGTATTGCTCAAAATTTGTCATTAAAACACTAAGAAAACAAATTTTTTAATGGTATTTAATTTTTAGCATTACTTATTCTTCAGGATAATGAGCTTCTTTGTCTCACTATTTTTACCAGAAATGCAACTTGTATCACTGTTATTATCATAACTCGAAGGAATACAGAAATTAATAGGAATGACTTGGTAAATGGCCCTCAAAACCAATCCATCAGACTTCAAGTGATTTTATTTATGAGACATCTTTAAATAAACCAGAGAAAATAGTATGCTACTCCCTGGGAATATCTTTCTTTTACTGAGAAAATTATTTGCCTTTTTTTTAAAAATCATTGTATTTAATGGGGGTTGGAGGGTAGAAACAGAATCCTCGAAGTCAGCAGCAAGTCAAAGAAATATTCCTGAGAAACATTTCAAGCAATTCCCTAAGCAGCCTGACCCAGGATATTAGCCCTGAAGGCTTTTGCACAACCACCACTTTCACCACTAGTGGAGACAGCTATACATCCAGATGTTGATGTTGAAAAAAATCTGTTCCCAGACTCAGCATCTGCTTCCTGAAATCAGCTAAGTCTTCTGTGAATTGACAGAATACTCAGCATAAGAAAGCAAAGATGAATATTTATTTTATAGAACAGAATTTTATTTTATAGAGTAAAGCCCACAACACTGTGTTTATACATCTTCCTTTCAATGGCAACATTCAATTCAGTAAAAGAAATGCAAAAGACTTCTCAAGGATGTTAGTTTACAGGTGTTAAAACATGGCTATATAAATTAGGTCAAGAAAATCTCAAAGACATATTTTTATACTCTGCAGGTGCTTTTTACAGCTTAAAAAGCTGCATTTGAAAACTGAATTACTGAATATATGGGATATTTTGCTATAAGAATACACTTTTCCTTTTTGAGATTAGGCATCTTAAAAACTCATTGAAGTGAAGAGATGGGTAAAATGTGTATGTTCATTTTCTATTCAGGAAATGTATTGGATAGATATTACCTGCTTCCAGCCACTGGTCAATTTTATAAACCAAGTAATTGTCTGTTTTTCTAAACAATCAGCAATTGTATTCATTTTGCCCATTTTTAAATATAGAAAATGGCCTATCATTACTTTTTCCAAAGATTCTGCTATTGCAAACATTATATTATAAAGTCTAATATCTTCCTCACTGAGAAAGGTGCATTACATTTACCACACTAATCAGAAGTGGAAAAAATTGTGCGCTGCAATATTTTTAGCCCAGCCAGTGAAATCTCAAAAATTTGAGAAATATAATTCTTACAGCATACAAAGTCAAAAGTGATAAAAGGCAACGTTCATCCCCATTAATAGCTCCAGTGACTTCAATAGAATTACAGCAAGAACAAATTTGGCCCAGTCTCCTTAGCACAACAGACTGTTCACATGTGCTGCAGAACTCCTTCTGGGTCCGTGCCACAGCTATTTTCTCTCTCTCTCTCTCTCTTTTTTTTTTTTAATGTAGACAAAAACTTAAAAAAATTAAAAGGAGGAAATAAGGAGGGAAGGATCTACTCATATGATAAGGTGTATTTTTTACAGTTAACTAGAATTTTATTCTGGGACAACAGACTATGTTTAAGTGCTTGCAAAATACCACATTCTAGCACTTTAAGTGCTAGAATTCATAGCATCTGTGAAGATGTTTGCAAAAGATTAATCCACAGAAAGAAATAACAGCCGTGGTCTTCTTCACACTGATATTCTATTATGCTGCTCAGAATATTCCAGAATTACTTCTTTAAAAAAATCTCAAAAATCATTCTATAAAACAGAAAGAAAGAAGATTTTGCCTTTTTGCCTCGTGTACAAAGCTGTTGCGCAGTCACATGAGATATTCTACAACTGTTGTTAATCTGTAGGTTAAATTTCTTTATATATCCCGCCTCAATAGTTTTATGCTAACAGAAAAGGCAAACTGTTGATCAATGACTATAAAAAATTGAACGATTCCAAGTATTTGGCTTTTCAAACCTTCGTTAGGTCTCAGTGTTGACCTGGATCTAGTCAAGAGGAAAAAAATTTAAAAATTGCACATTTCTAAACCTGCACTATACTTTCTTTAGACATTATTATATCGTTATAGAGTAACAGCTGTTCTTGTTAAATCCAGATTCAGATTACTGAAATCAATTATATTTCTATGCATTTTTACGAGCTTTAGAAAAAGCTCTTCCTTTGTCCTATGTTTTTTAGTAAAGTCAGTTTCATATGCTAACAGCTACAAGGGTTTATTCAAGCAAAAAAGGAGTTGTTTTGCAAACATTTATTAGCTGCAGTCAAGAATCAACTTTTTCTTACTCCAACTACATTTTAAAAACCCTACTCAATTTAAAGCCACACGGAAAGTAATTAATAACATACACTGCAGCTTCTCTGCAAAGATACAAACTATGCTCTGTGAATTAGTATCATTGCAGATATGTAATGTGACTGTGCATCACTTGATACTCAAACTGGTATTTGTATCTGTTTCTCATTTGTCCATTGTTCATCATGTGTAACTGCATCTGCATTGTGAGATGCTTGTTTTAAAACGTGAATATACAGTGGAATATTACTGAGTCCCCATTTTATGTAAATTTATTTATTACCTTTAATATATTAATTACATAGTGTTATATTACAATATTTTAATGTTTTTTGGCTCCTGACTAATAAAATGTATTTTGAAAGTACTTTCTGGTAAGATGCATCCCTGAAAGCTCCAACAGAAAAAGGTCTAGTCCCAGTGTAGTAGAAAATAACCGCATTCTAATGCCAAGCTTGTTTTAGATGTCTTCTTCGTTTTGATAGAACATTGTTAGGCACAATCTCAACAAAATGATCTGATTGTGCATGATACTCAGATTGCATTAGTCTTTAGACAATGTTGCACTCATTGCTCTGTCAATTCAAAGGCTCATCATGGTATCACAGAAGAAAACACATAGTGGCATTTCCATTATGATTGGGGGTGCTGGGTCTGGCAACACATTGTTACGTGCAGTTTGTGATATAGATGTCCTGTTTGTGGGCAACCCTCTCTGTGCTTCTCTGCTTTAGCACTGTATGGTGGCAATATTTTTGCTATCTTCTGTTTAAAAATATTTTACGATGTCTGTGTTGCTTTAAAAAAATATTAAAACAATTCTGGGAATTATTTAAAGAGTTTTATGATTTTGGAAAAAAAAGTTTGTTCAATTTTTGCTTGCACTAAAGTGGTATTGTCATTCAAAGCTTTTTGACTAGATGAAGAAGCTTCTTGTTTTCCTTCCCAGATTCATCTTATCACAGACAATGCACATTTCTAAGCCTGGACATAGCTTCTCCTTCAGGCATTTGACCCACTAGCACCTTCTATCAGAGAAATTTCCACTCAACATTGCTTCCATTGTATGATAAAAAAATATTTACAGAACTAAGCATTTTTGGTCATATAGGTAAATATGTGCCTTCTTAATTTTGTTTCATTTTTCTGTACAAGTATATGTGTGTGACATTTGGCTCTTGACTGATATGCTGCATACCTGTTTCACTTAATTTTTTCCATGAGATATTAGAATGCCTGCCTAGCTCAATGGTTTTTTGTACCTCTGCAAATTTTGGCCAGTATCTAAACCAGTCTTTCAATATTTGCTCTGAAAAACAGGAACTTCCTGATATGTCCTCCAACATAAGCAGTCCTGGTTTAGCTCTCCCATTACCAGGTCCTTTTTTGTCTCCTTTCACTCTAAAGGAAAGAAAAAGATCTTCATGTTCTAGTAATACATCCTGAGGAAACTTTCTTCACAAACCCATTTGCAAACTCACCTTCTGCCCTTTTCTTCTGCTGTCTTCTCTGTGCTGTTGCTCTCAAAATCTGCACTTCAGAGAACTTTTGTAAGTTGAAGGATTTTCCATTCATTCTCTAAACAGATTCCCAGCAATTGCTTTCATGAAATAGCCATACATAAACATATATACATTCAGAAAAAAAAAATCTATAGCTTTAACAGTTATTACTTTATTTACTGAGGCTATTTGATATTTGATATTTACTCCTTCAGGACCTTTAATCAAACAAAAAGTGTTCTCATGAATGAAGTTTCAGTGTCATGGCAAAGACTTGCCTTTTTCTTTTCCACAGCAATAATGGTAGACTTGCCTTTTTCTTTTCCACAGCAATAATGGTAGGACATTTTTCAGTCTCTTCACTTGGAAAAGACACCATTACCTAATGAGAGGGCACCGACAAGAATTCCACATTCCTACTGCTAACTGAAATCTGCCAAGACTGGCTTGTTTCTTCACTATGTTTCCTCTGCCAGAATTTTCCTGATTCTTTTTCCAATTCTTCATGAATCTATGGTGAGAACAAATGCAGAAAAAGCAGCATAAGGAAGACGCTTCAGCCTTGCTAAAATTTGGCTTAATTATCATGAGTTTTCCTTTTTTTTTTCATTCACCCTCCTGCTCCTTTCTCCCCAAAAGTGCAAGTTTTGGGTTTTGAATATCACTTCATTTTTAAAAATTTTTCAGATCAATTTCAAGTTCTTAACAGTCATAAGAATTAGATATTTTCTTTTTGTATCTTGAACTGAAAATTGTCTTCTTCAGGCCACTCTTCAAGCTTAAATGGTGCTCTCCACACTGGAGCTCACTTGCAGTAACTGGAGAGACTATGGTTTTAGCAGAACTTTGATTTTGATCTCTTACCATGCTAATATTTAACATCTGCATAACAGCAGTGCTGAAAACACAAGGCCTACCTATAGTTTGGAAACAAGTGAAGTGTTGCTGTGAAAGATATCACATTTTTAGACTCCAGCATTTTCATGTAACCCTAACCCTCTGTAATGCTACCTACACAGAAAGGTACAATAATAAAATAAGACACAGACACTTTTAAAAAGCTAACATGTTCACAGTGTTCAAGGTCTGTTAATTCTTCATTCAGAGAAAGTATTTTTAATCATTAGAAATACAAGCAAAAGTCATGGGAGTAGAACAGAAGTAGAGTCCCCAGAGACATCTAAGTGACAGGGAGATAAAGTATTACTTGTACTGAATATTCTCAGTTCACTTGGAAGACAAGGGTCACGTACTCAAACTATGCAAATAAGCATCATTCAAATTAAGTCAATGATGCTACCATCATTTATACCAGCTTCAGCTGTAGCTCAGCACACATTTCCCAATTTGTTTATCATATGCTGATAAAACTTCTAATGTGTATTTGTAACAGGAAGTAAAAATCAATAGTCACTGTGACACTAACTACACACACAAACAGTGATAATGCAATACATTTGGGTTTTTTCTGCCTGGAAGCACTTAAGAGAAAAAGGAAAGCACTTAAGAATATTAATCATTTGTGGACCATTTCATTAGACTGCAAATGTTATGGTGAAGTGACGTGTGAGTAGCTTGAAACTATTGCATATTATACGATGATTTACACTAACTACACTTATATTCTATTTCATTACTCTCTGCTTTCATAAGCATACATTTTTAAAAGGTTTACAATGTTTCATTTGTATTTAAAAGAAAAATCAAAACAAAGCATATGTCTCATTGTATTTGCATGTCAACAGCGCTATCACAGCAAAAAGATTTTTGCCCAGTATTTACTGGATGGTGTCACATGCTACTTTAACTCACAACATCATGTGCATTTAGCTGCCAGAATCAGTCCTTTTTATCTCGGTTCCATTGCCACACAAGTATAACAGCAGGAGCTTCAGCTATTTCTGAGGCTTACATATTTCAATAAATAGCAATACTTCACTAACATGGGTGACATTCTAATATGAATTTTAGGCTGCGTGTCCTTAAGGAATATTTAATGTCATTGATATTCTGGTTTCAGTTATACTACTGATACCAATAGTGAGAACACCCAATCTTTCAAATACAGATCCAAATTTCAAGCACAGTTGTTACTATTGAGGCTCATTTTTATTCTGGAAGAGGCAAAGGAGAAATTTAGGCATGCACATCAAACAATGTTTATGTAAAGTATCTGATGCTTTCATGAGCGTCTTCACACTTGTTCTGTGCCTGGCTTGTTTGTCATGGCCAAGCAGTTTGCTCAGAACCACTTCTTTATTTTAGCTGCTGGGCCTAAATCCCACACAAATTACTCAGAGAAGATATCTAATTGGGATAAGAAAGGTAAAATTATAAGGTGACATCTCTACTTGTAACTGAAGTAATATGTTAGCCTGGGTTTGCTATACTAGGCAATAAAGACAGTAACATTTTTCCTAGAGAAAAGGCTAACTTTACGCAATGATTACTCATGCATTTCTTTCCATTTCTATAAATCCAGTTCATCAGGTATCTTTATCTTTGGACTGTGCTCCAACTTAATCCCACTGAATACCAATTCTGTGTCCACACTGTTGAACAGATGTGTTCATGGTGAAATGACTCCACATACTGCCCAGTATTTAACAGAAATTTGGAAATATTTCCTCTTTTACCTGTTTTATCTTGGATTTCAGTTCAATAATTAAGCAAAAATAGTTGGGAAGATGTACAGGAATAGACCATTCAGAGGTTTTAACAGGTTGCACACGTTAATACAATATCATCACTGAATATCCCTGTTTGGTCTTTTGCACGCTTGGAGTCAGTATAAATAGAGCTACATTACTTGCTGGTTCAAACCCAGCTCAATGTGTCAGACATGATACAAAATGCAAGAAGTCAGTACTGGTTGGGGTTTTTTGTTTGTTTTCTGTTTAAGAGTCATGTTGAAAAGAATACTGTGCATACAGGAATGTGAGGGTCGTGCAGCTGAGAAAAGTCACACACAAGAGAACAGGGCAAGAAGGAAAGCAATGATCTAACACTGTGATAAAGAAGTGGAAAGTGGTGATTTATGTTCTTTCTTTTGTTCGTTCCTTCAGTTTTGCAACCGGAAATCTTTAAAGATGAGCAATGAAGTACTGATACTGAGCTTGTGGTATCAAAGCTGAGAGAAAAATTAGGATTTCTGAATTGCTTCCCCAGCTAAGCTGATAATTAGAAGGTAGCTGATTTGGAATAGAGTGGTCGTATTTAATTTTTAAGAACTCAAGCCTCTTGTTTTGTTTCACTTTTTAAAATATGATGATGATGATGATATTTAAAACAAACATACTTCCTTTATGTGTGGCATTCCACCGCTGCTACTAGCAGAGAGATAAAAATCAGTAGTAGAAAGGTAATGACCTGAAATTAAAAATTCTACTGTAGAAAGGGTAGGATTTTGCACGATGTCGTACATTTAAACATAAAATAATTGGCATCTCAGTTCAATTACACAGCTTTTTAGTCTAAGAGAGAGCAACATCCACAGAAAAGAAGCAAACCACTTATTTTCTCCATAGAAAGATCAAGTGAAAAACTCTGCCATTATTTTGATTTTAAACACCTCCTTGCCCCCAAAAAACCTCTCAAGCAATTATTGTACCCTTGTGAAGTTTTTATTGCTCAGAACCTTATTTGCATTTCATTATGGTGAACATGAGCAGTACCTTGAATGACTGCTTTCTGAGATTCCATTAGACTATAATTCATTTTTAGACATTTTTAAAACAGTAGTGAGGTAGTTTCAACATCTGTTATTTTGCCCAATCCATTGAAGACTCTGTTGAATGAATGGGGTGCATGACAACAGAAAGCCAAGGTGACAGGCTTAGATTAAACTAATACACCAACAATAGTATCATTAGTCAAGTACTAACAGCAAATCACACTTGTATTGAAATCTAGAAATAGTTGAAAGTAAAAGGAAATCCTATAACAAAGCATCGGTTTGATAATAGCAAAGAATGATTTAATGAAAGAATAAACATTCAACATGCATTCACATTTCATGTGAAGTGCTCTTGGCTGTTAAGAGTCAAGAGCTCTTCACATGAAAGTAACATGTTTCTAACTCTTTCAGAGATGATCAGCTGAAGGAGCCTTATTAATAGCTATACAGGGCTGTTGCATTGTCCTGAGTCATCTATCCTCTTGAATTATTCTTAATTGACATATAAGTCTGCATTTTCCTGCTGCTGCATTAACCAGCCTGAACACAATGGGTCAGATGCTTGGCTGATGAGAAGCAGAAGCCAGTTTACACCAGCTAAAAAACTGGCCCTTAACATTCAAGTGCTTTTATTTAGTTAACTGTAAATATAGAGCTATTTAAATACAATTCACTCTTCTTGTGTAAATTTTAATGTTATGTACTGCTCCCTCTCAATGGAGAACACTTTCACGTCAGTGCGGAATAAACGCCACAGAAGGACAGCATGAAGTAATAAACACAATACATTTCACCTGTAACAGAAGGTGCCTGTGGAGAATTTTTGTGCAGAACAGAAATGTCTCAACAGTGAGATGACAAAAAACAGCTTTCTAGAAACTGATCATAAAGAGGGCAACCAGTTATCAGCCCTTTGTTACCCTCCACTGTTTATATTCCCCAAGACAACTTCTTACAGGTTAGTGTGCCATCCTAACAGAATAGCAGAAGTTTGGAGCCACTATGCTATATGAAAATGACAGTTAGGTATGTCTATGTCAATTAATTCTGATTTTTGATGCTTTCTTATCATGACTGGTTTCCAATTCTTTTTTCTCTTATGGTTCATTTTAAGTTCATACATCAAGGGCTACATTTTCATAATAGACTTCAACCTGTAACATTAACTACAACTGAGCAACACAGTTTACTTGCCTCATGAAGAGATATCAGATGTGCAGAATAGGTGAATCTTATAAATTATCTAAATATGAAGTGGCTATCACTTTCACCTGCAAAAAACCCCTTCGTGGATTGTCTTTCTTTGCAACTGGCTTATGATATTTGGCAGGGAGAAACTCCTCAGGCTGTAGAAGTGCCACCCCAAGTTCTGCTTAATTTCCTTTAGTTTTTTTTTATGTAAGTGGTAAAAAAAAAGGGGGGGGGGAGGGGAGGAGGCAATCACGATTTTCCTCTTCTTATTTGCATTAAAAGGAAAATTCTGATAGTCAGCCAAAATCACTGACAATCCTAAATAAGTTTTCCCCGGCACCAGAAGGGCACTGAGAATTCTCAGTAGGCATTGCTGGGGATTTCTAAGAGCAAGTAGAAAAACTGAACAAGAGGTAAACGGCAGGTCTTCTCCTGATAACATTTGCCCATCCAACACATAATTGCAGTACCCTAAGCCCAAAGGCAACATGAAGGGCACAAGCATCCACAACTCTTGGGTATAAGGGGCAGAAGAGAGAACAAGGAGCTACATTGCAGCTGTAAACTCCAGGATCAATACCTGTTCAGGTCTTCATTTTTTTCCTGAACATTTCCTAAAGGGCTTTTAGTAAAAAACAAACAAACCAAACAAATACAGATTTCTGTGACAAAATTTTGTTTACAGGTTTCTGCTTTTCATCTTCTGGACTTTACTATGTGTTTTAAGAGGAAATCAGATACATTTAGGAAAAACAGACAAAAATCCCATTCATAAAGTTATCAGAACACTTGAAAAACACTAATTACCATGGTTAAAACTCCAATCACATATTGCTTTTTCCACCAGATCCTTGCCTTAATTGTGTCGTGAAAGGGCTAGGTCAGTAAACCTATAATATCTTTACAGTTAAACACATAATTTTCGTACATAAATACGTACCTCTGTACGTAATACTCAAATGAGATACATTGTCTTGAATGTCAACAAATACTGATGGCTTTTTCATTCTTTTTCCAAGGTTCTATGGGTCCTGTGTACACCACAGATACATGGGAATACTTTTCCATCACTGTAAAGACTGTTGTTATTAATGGCTTCTCTACTATAGCCTACTTCAACCATGATATAGCTCAGAGCAAGGTTACTATTAACAAGCAAATACTGGATCTGTAACTGCAGTAGCGGTTTTACTCTTGCTTCTGCTGCTGGTGGAACTGTGGTGAGAACATTCTTGACAGAAAGCTACAATAGCCATACACCTACCAAGAACTGGTTCAATGCCTTTATCAGGTTTTAGCCCTTGCTATGTGGCAGTTGTTTCTAAAACAAAGTTATCCATGGGAACCTTAAAGTATTTGCTAGAAATATCAGGTGTCCAGACCAGGTTTCGTCCATTGTTCTGGTTCTGACCATGAAGATTTCCAAGTACTTCAAGGGAGATATAAGAAACCTTGTGGTAGAACATGATAAAATAATTTTCCAGCATGGAAAATCCTCCCTAGTTTCATCTAGAGAGGTGTATGCCCTGAGATACGCAGTTATCTCTCCAAGATTTTTCAATTTTCTTTTCTCATTCTCCACCCTTCTAAACCCTCTTTTTCAGTAATTTCAAGTTACATCATTTCAAAGAACTCTTGCTCGATAGTAAATTCTTCTAAATACAATTTTAACCAACATAAATATCTTACGTTTTGAAAGCAACCAGTGCTTTTACTACAGCATCAGATATTTGGAAAAAGAGAAAAGAAGATACTCCATTCTTTCTAAATTTTATATATATGCTGTTATTACATTTTTAGTATTTATATTTAAATTTTTGTTGTTGTTGTTGTTTTAAGTCCACAAATATATGCAGGTATTGAATTAAAAAACGTACAAGAAGAGAAGGACTGAATATCCCAACAATTCCAGTCACAAACACAAAGCAATAATCAATAATTACAAAGAGGAAACAAAAGGAAACAAAGATAAACTGTAGAAATTATTTTGCAAGGATTGTGACAATTTTACCCAAAACCAAAAAACCGATGTTTTACTGTAAGGTTTTTCTGGCTGTAACTGAGATGTATATATTTTGTAGGTTTACTTTGTTTTCAGGGTAAAATTGCTTTCATAATTGCAGATGCATGAAGATGAAAATATGGCCCAAATCACACGTGAATTCTTGATATTAGCACATTGTTTCATGGATCATTGAATTTGTCTTTCATATATATGTATGTATACAAAAGACACAGAGAACTTCCATGTTATATTCTAACTATTCAAAGTGTTTGCAGAGATAGTGATCTTTCCAACTTACATTAAAAACAATCACAAAGTCACAGAACTGAAAGCATAAAATGGATCTGAGCTTTCATTACTGTTTTCTGTCAGAAGTTCTTGGAGTCTGACACTGCAATGCCACACTTTCCTCCACAGACATAGTTTTCCATACGAGGAAGTGTATGTCCCATGCAAACACCTCCTGGGAATTTTATTTCACAGACAAGCATTAGGTTCCAAACTCCTATTTATTTAATTTATTTTCATTCATTTAAAAAAAATTTGGTGAATCTTAGAGAAAAATCTTCACACCCTAATCTAATAATCTGTTGTGTGTGATTGAATTGAGTAGTAGAAAAGGGAGGAAAAGTGGTTTTTTACTTAATCTTAATGAACATAGCAAAATGCCTTTGAAGGGAAAATGGTCGGTAGTTTTTGCATGTTTTTACTGTTCCCAGAAAAGACTTATCTATACTAGTGGATTTATGTTAGGATAATAACAGGAGGTAGGAAATATTGTGGGGCTTCGTTTCTTAGAAAAAAAGGACAGCTTTGTTTCCATTAAATACACATTTCACTATGCACTAGCTAGGGGACTGATTTTGAAGGCCATGTAAAAGAGGTGCAGAACATCTGCATGGGAACCTACTCTCTATCTTTTTTTTTTCTTTTTTCCTTAATTTGCATTGTAAGCAGTGGAAATACGGTACAGTGGAAGGCTTCCTTATGGGAAAATGAGTAAGAGTCTGTAAGTTTGTATATCCAAAGGCTGTTTTAAGAAGGCTGTAGTGAATGGGCGCATTCTGAAACCATCTGAGAATAACCCCAACATGAATTAAACATGAGAAGTAGTTGTTTTAAGTTTTGCTGGTATTGCAACAGAATGTGAATGATTGCTGAGTAAAGTATAAAAGGACAGCAGATTATTAAACACAAATGGGCTGGCTAGACCCCAGAAAAAAATACTAAACCTTATGAACAACAACAATACAGGCAGATGGTAGCGGCTGCAAGGCACTTTCTCTTCAGCGGTACGACTTTTATAATACTGTTATGTATATTTAACACAACTCAGAACTTAGCGGTTTTTTCTGCCATGTTTCTCTGTCTTTATCATTTGACCCACTTTCTTCTATAATGCTACATGAATAAGTAGCTGGTCATAATTTTTCCTGTCTTTAATAGAAAAAACAAAGACTAGATTAAAACAAGACTACAGGTTACAACATTAGAAACCAAATTATATTTCAAATCTTGAAAGAAGAAAAATTGGTTACACGAGTAAGAATATGATTATCACACTATTTCAAAATGATCTTGCATTTCTCTGCAGTTAGATCTTTCAAAACATTAAGAAACTCACTGTCCATTTTTGCCACATCTAAAAACGGGAAGACATAAGAGATGGAGGTACACTTATGCATGCTTAAATAGACTTCTATGATATGAGGAGTTGTAACAACTCACTACAAAAAGAACTGTGTCCCTAGACAGAGAAATAAAATTAATGAAAGCATCTTTGCTTCAATTGCTATTTAAATAAAATAAATTTAGATGTATTAAAGAAAGGTGTAAGCTGAAAAATATTCGCATGTTAATTCCACACCTTTAAAAACAAGTCGTTATATGTGCATAACTTTCTCAAATATATTGCAAATATCATTAATACCCAACTACACTCTAACTTATATGTTACTTGTTCTTAATTTCTCGAGGGACCTAGAGAGCTTATTCTATTTTTTTAAAGAATTGTAATATTAAAATTTACATATGTAAATTCTCCCTCAAACTGGGTCAAAACCTGCTGACTCCTAGAGGTCTTCTGTCTCGTAAGAACACCATGGCATCCTGTCTTTTTTCATACCTAAAGTATGGAGGCTGAATATGGCAAGCAACTGGGGTAGAACAGGGAATTATGGGGAGACTTGGCTCTGGTTGCTACCCCATGCTGTGGTGTAGTAGGAGAGTGGGTACTAAGAATATGTCATACAAAAAACAGTAAGAAGGACAAGGTCCCATGTATTTCTTCATATTACAGTACATTTTCCTTGAATTGCAGCTGGGCAGGTGAGCAGAGAGCAAGGGTTAAGCCCAGTTCTTCCTTCTGCCTGCAAATATCAGTGGCAAAGAAACAGAAACCCAAAGGAAACTGGTAAAAAGCAGCATGAAATACTCAGAAAGAAGAAAAAACTTCAGGAACTCATTTTCCCCTCCCTACCATTCCAGTCTTTTTGAATTTTAATGCTGAGTCTCTGTTCTTCTGCAATGTTTTTTTCCAGGCCAGCACAACTATTTGTCTTGCTATAACCTCACAGTAAACCTGAACTGAATACAGTTAACTGTTACTACAGTTTGCCATGTCAAAATAATAACAGCATTGAGTTTATAACTCATTCTTATAGAGCATCTGATATTTGTAAGTAAGGCTTAGATAAAACCAAATTCTCTATATTTAGCAATCAAAAAGATTTTGTGTAATGTGCCATATAGTATGAATCACAGATTAAATTACAGATGCACATGGCATACAGTTTAGACTAGTCACCACAACAAGTCTATGCTCACTTTTTACGATCAATCAAAATGAATCACCAAGCCACTAAATTTCAACTTCTAGCATGTAGTAAGATGGTAATTAGACTAAACTAATTAAATTTTTATCCTCATAGTAAGAATACATTTAGTCAATGTGACGTGAGAGCCTGAGATTAACTCAATTGGTTCGAGGACAGTGCTAATAACACCAAGGTCATGGGTTTGATCCCTGTAGAGGCCATTCACTTGAGAGTTGGACTTGATGATCCTTGTCGGTCCCTTCAAACTCAGAATATTCTGTGACTCTGGGTATATCATCCATAGAACATCTCTCTTTTACAATTCCATTTTTGTTTACTAATGTTTTCAGTAATAAATATTAAATTGCTTTTTAAGACATTATTTACTACTTAAAGAAAAAAAGTCCTTAGAGGAACAAAGGAAAACTATACTCTCATCTGACTCTAGCCTCCTGGTCCAAGACTGATAATTGTTTGCAAACCCTATATTTGATATCTAAATCATGTTCAGTGGCTTTCATTCATGATTGTAGATTGATACAGTCCTCTCTGAAAAATATATTTATCTTTTGCAACACTCATCAAACACTAAATACCTAACTAGGTTGCAAGAAGAATCTTTAATTCCATCATTTTGCTCTGGTAATTGCTTTTGCTTCCTTATGTTTAACTAGAGTAAATGAACTATAATTTTAAATTTCTCTTGACACTTGCTATCTGACATTGTATAAAACACGAACAAGGTTGTGAATGCTGAAAAAGGTAACTGTCACAAGAACAGATTAAACTACAAGAATGTATTTTAAAAGGCTGATGCAAATTCAGAAAACAGTTGGAATTTTATTCCTAAATCAGTTTCCCAGTATTGAGGTGCCTTGTATTGTATCTGGCTGTTTGAGTAATAACAAAAATATTATTTTTAAATCAAGAGAAAACTTTAACATGGCTAGAAAAAAACATGTTTCCTCCATCTCTTGCTGTTAGCAGAGTCCCACATCAGGAAGAAACAAAAATTCATCTTCAAAACAGGCATGACTCCTATTTCTATAGGAGACTGTTCATTTTTAAAATGCTCATTGTTGACATATACCTTAGGAAGTTAAGAATTCTCTTCTGACTGCATTTTTTAGCCTTTAATTTCAGGGGATTTACATACTGGCTTTCTGAAAAACATGAAGTGTTGAGGATCGGAGATGGAGAAAGCCTTCGTTTGTGTTCTTAAAAGCAGCTGTGCACATATTTTTTGAACATTATCACCTGCCTATACAGTTGCTAGAATTTACACTTGTGAACTACTAGAACAGGTGTTCTCACACAAAAAGAGAACATCTGCAAGCATTATCCTAAAAATCAAGAAGATTGAGATTTACCTGTAAGAGTTATAAATGCTGCCAGTAGTCACAACACTGTGTATAGTAGTAAAGAATAATCTTCACAGATCTCAACAATAGAAAAAAAAGTCATTTTTGTCAATATTACTTTTGTCCTAAGCAACCTATGCTTTTAAATAGCTCTTGTATTTTTTATTTGCACTTTGGAAATTATTGAAAGAATAAATAATTAAAATAAATGCTACCTACTCTTTCCAACAGCTTCTGTAAACAACCCTTTTAACAAGTTTAAATGTATTCTCTTCCAACTGGAATGAATATTTACCGCTCAGTTTTAAAACACAGTACCTAGTGATTGTATTCTCCTCTAAGATACTAATGCACAGCTCCCATCCTCTACAGCAGAGCTGGCATACGGAGATCAGAATACATCCTAGAGGATCACAAGGATCATTCTCTGTCTTTACTGGATGCTTTCAACAACGAATAAAATACCTAAAATTAGTCTTAGCTGCATAGGTGAAAAAGATAACATCTAGATATTTACAAGTCCTCAAAGGAAGTGACCTAGTTTGACCAACAGTAGCATAAATGTGCTCCATACATACTCAGACAAAATATTAGGCATTTTTTGAAACTAAGTTATGGGCTACTATTACTAATTAATATTGTCCTTCAGGCAATAGAGTTCTTACATTTTAATTTTTCTAGGTAAATATTCATTATTAATGTTTGGAATTGCTTAGTCCATACTGAAAAGAGGTTTTTAAATAAACAAATGGTATCTACATTATCTTTTTCCTGAAACATTCAATGTCTCTTTTTGAGTTACATGCATGGAAAGTGTGGGATACGATTTTGATGTTAAAAATGCATGTTATCCATAAGCCAAAGTATTCACATGATAATTAAGGTTGTATGCATGCTGTACAGGAGGAGGAGCAGAATCTTACAAGTGCAAGAAGTGTATGTGCTTATATAAATGAATGAGAGGGGACATAGAAAAAAATAATAAATGATTTGCTGGAAATGTCAAGGAAGCCAAGGGATTTTTCAAGAATATTAAATGAATATTCAGGTTACAGGCTCAGGATAAACACAGAAAGAACTATGTCTCTGAGAAGGAGACCTAAAGGGATAAAAGTGCTGGGAAACTGAACACTGCAGCATCAGTCCATTGGATATTTTGAGGATATGGATTAGAACAATTTTTAGTAGATCGATAGAAAGGCTCACCAAGTTTATCAGTATAAACTAATCTATATAAAATGTAGACACTGAGCTGCTCAGGCCATATTACAAATGGATTTTCCAGTACCTATGTTGGCACAAAAATCTTGAAGGATTCTTCTTCAGGTTAGGTACCCAAGCACAATTCAAGTTTAGCTCTCAAGATCCTCAGTTACTGGCCAGATCAGCTTCCTTATGAAAAGTTCAACCCACTATCCATTGCTTAAGACTTCCTCTTTTTCTGGCATCAAAACTCATATTCTCAAACTAGAGAAACATTTGTCCAGATCAAAGCTTCATCCTCTGGTAGCTGCTTGCTAGCTCCCAGCCTTTGAGACATTGCTTACTCTTTTACACGTTAGGGCATTAGGAAGCACACTACCACTCTTTCCTTCGTGGAACAGCCCAGACACTGCACTGGAAATAGCAGAGACCTGTGTTCCACCGTTCCTATTTTTCCCTAATTGTCAATGTGTTTTCCCACATCAGCCTTACCTCAGCATCCCAGAAACACATCCCATGACCTGGAGTACACCTAACAGACACAGACAACAGACACAGGCAGATTGTGCATCAGTGTCCCATCTCTGCTTCTTGATCTTGTACATGTTCTGGAGACATCTTCAGGGATCAGTAAATGACTCCTGTGAATCTTTTGAAGAAACTAAGGATGTCTCCTGCTGCCAGAGAAAGGTAGCTTCATTGGAGTGGCCTCTTCAAGGAAGCTCTTGCGGCATCTTTCAGTTGCCCTGCAGGTGCAAGATCATCAAGTCCCAAAATGCACTGAGGGAGGGACAGGCAAGGTCTGTCCTTACTGGACTGGGAAATGGAGAGTACTGTGATGGCAAACGTTCGAAGTTTGTCACTTCTGCCACCAGGAGAGAGGCTCCTACTCCATCTGCAACTACAGAATAGGTTTCATGTCCAGGTAGTAGACAAGGGGCTTGAAGAAATGTCCAAGAAAGCATCTGAGACTTCAGACCCTGCACCACACAGGAGTATTAGGAAAAGTCACTGAGTGATGAAATTGGAAGAGTGCCTGCTGCAGGGAATGAAGGCCTTGCTTGCCTACCTGACCTGTTGCCTAGGGAGCCTTGTTGTTTGCCAAGGGCTCAGATCTGGGATGTCCCAGAGACTGCTGAAGCTTGTGCAATCCTTGGACTATTATCCGCATGTTGCTTTTCTGCATGGGGATCAGTGGTGATCCAGGGTGACCCTGATTATATCAACTGTGATTCCACGGCTCTGTGACCATGTGCCAAAACCACTGGAGCCCAGATAATTTGTCCTCAATCCTACTGGAAAGGGTGAAGAGTTTTAGGAGAAAATAACACCCTGTGTGAAGTTAACAACAGGTTGGTCAGGTGGTGTTGAGAGCAGGGATTTGGCTTTTATAACTATCAGGACGCTCTTTGAGGATTTAAAACTGGTAGGAAGAGATGGGACTACATGCACAAGTGGGGGAAATGCATTTTTACATTGACCATGACCATGACTGGCCAATCACCAACCAGGTTAGGAGGCCTGCATGAATGAACAAGGAACTCCTGAAAAAATGGAATGCATAAAGATATCGTATAAGAGGAGGAACCTCCTATATGATAGGAGGACAGGAGAAATATATAGACTCTGAGAATGCAGGGATAGTGTTAGAAAACTGAAAGCCCATTTGGAGTTGAATCTTGGGAGGCATGTGAAGGGTAACAATAAAGGTTTTTTTCAGGTTCCACAACAGCAAAATGAAGTCTAGGGAAAAATACAAGCTTGTTATTGAATGGGACACGGCAGAGTGACTTAATGCTTTCTCTGCCCCTCCTTAGTGGGAATTCCATGTCACGGGATTCTGACTAAATGAGGACTTCTTTTTTGTGAAGGAGAATCAGGTTGGGGAACACTTTTACAATCTGAATGTACTCAAGTCTACAGATTCTAATTGGTTGCACCCAAGAGAGCTAAAGGAGCTCACTGATGTAAATGCAAGGACACTCAACATCTTTGAAAGGCCATGGCGAATTGGTGGAGCTTTCTGAAGATGGGAAGGGAGAAAATTATATTCCTACCTTCAAGAAGGTAGGAAGACAGGTGTGGGGAACTACAGGCTGATCAGGCTTGCCTCAGTCCATGGGTAGGTCATGGAGCAAATCAAATGGAAGCTGTTGCCAAACCTATTAAGGATAAGAGGATGACTGGGAGTAGTCAGCATGGATTTATGAGGGAGAACTGATGCTTGACCAGCCTAATGGCCTTATACAATAAGATGCCTCACTCAATGAATGAGCAAAGTGGTGAATATTGTTTATCTCAACTCTAGTGCAGCTTTTGACACTGTTTCCCGTAACATCCTCATTGACTGACTGGTCAGTGAGGTAGATCAAAAGCTGGTTTTATTACTGGGTTTGAAGGAATGTGATCAGCATTCCAAAGGAGGAGAACAGTCATTAGGGACATACACAGCAGTCAGTACTGGGACCAATAATGCTTAAAATCTTCATTAATTACCTAGATGACATGATACTCAAACCTTGAGCATGTTTGCAGTTGGGAAGTGGTATGCTGTTCATTAGAGGAACCCCAAGAGACTAGAGAAATAGACTGACAGGAACCTTGTCAAGTTCAGCAGTGGGTAGTGCAAAGTTCTGCTCCTGGGCAAGAATAACCCCATGCACCAGTACAGGTAGGGGGACAATTGGCTAGAAAGAAGCTTTGCAGAAAATGCCCTGGGGGCCCTAGTGAGCAGCAAGCTGACCATGAGCCAGCAATGCATTCTTGTGACAAGGGAGATCACGAGTATGCTGGGCTGCATTAGGAAGGGCTTTGTCAGCATGTTGATGAAGATGGGCCTTGCCCATTATTTGGCATTAGTGAAAAATCTGGAGTGCTTTGTTCAGTTCTGGACTCTCCAGCTGAAGCAAGACTTGGCCATACTGGCAGAAATCTTGTGAAGGGTCACAAAGACATTAGGGGATCGGAGTATCTAATACACAGCAAGAGAGCTGGAACTGTTCAACTTAGAGAAGAAAAAGCCAGGCTTTGGAGGAAAAGACAGATCTTATCAATGTGTATAAATGTTTGCTGAATGTGAATAAATAAGATTGAGCCATACTCTTTTCAGTGGTATCTGGTGAAAGGACAAGAGGCAATGAGCACAAAGTGAAATACAGGATAATCTATTTAAACACCTTCACTGTGAAAATGATCAAACACTGGGCAGATTGCCTGAAGAATTCATGAGTCTCCATCTTTGAAGACCTTAAAGCTCAATTTCACAAGGCCCTGAGCAACCTGCTTTAGTTTACCCAGCTTTCAGCAGGGGATTGAACTATATGATTTCCAAACCTCAGCCATTCTGACATCCTGGTTTGAAGCACTTGCCAGTTTCTCTGAAGTGAGCTGACATCTTTTACCATGGCAGTTTTTCCTCTGCAGTAGGATCACAGCTGGGAAGGCCATCATGTCTTTCACCAGCTCTTTCCAACTTGCTGTTGGTTGGTGTCAGTCTTGCATGCTATTGTAGCTTCAGATGGTTATCTGCATCTTATTAAATGAAAGAAACCCTCAGAACTGAAACAGCTGTCCTAAGATATATTTTTTGTCATTGATTTAAATTCTCAGTTTTTAGAAATGGAGGAAATCTACCTTAACATGCTTATACTTTTATAAATTTCCAGCAGATGGTGAGAGTGGGTGTGTGTTTGATAAAAATCACATAATCTATTTGAGAACAGTGCTAAAAGAATAGTGTTACAAACACCTAAAAAGCCTTAGGTTAGTAATCTAACTCTTAAAACGATCATATGGGTGTTTTATTGCTTGAGGAGTTGAATGTTTAAGCTAGAAAGTGGCATTATCATTATTAAAATTATTTTAAATTAATGTAACAAGCAGTACCATATTGAATGGGATTTGAATATTCCATGAAGCTCTGTGCTATTGAGGTAGATGTTTTAGGTTATCGTCTAAAACATTAATATATTGCATAAGAGAAGATTATCTGTTGTCTTATTACCAATAATATGGGCAAATGCTGTAGCACTAAAGATGCAGCTGTAATATCAACCTAGAGCTGGGAGTGATTTGACCCTTCCTCTATTATTTATGCAGCTGAAACAAAAAATAAATTTACACAAAGGCTAGAAAACATCTTTTTCTTCCTGATATTACCTTAATTATCAGGTTGGTATGAGTTTGACTTCAATTTCCTTTTGATTTTGTAGACATGAGGATCTTTCCTTACTTGCTTCAATTCAACAAGCAGTATGAAAATTGGTAATATATGTTTGAATTGACCACCCCAAATGTTAGAGTTCAGAACTTGAGGTGAGCTGAAGTCAGCCATGTACTGCATGCTGTGTGGTCCATGACTGTATTTTCTGTCATCTTCATACCTGAGCTGAGATTTACCTCCCATCATGAGCACATGGAACAAAAGTCTTATACACTGTAGTGCTTCTGAGTTGCAGAATTAATATGAATCCTGTACCTTCATTCACTTCCTTGCATAAATGAGCTAGCTATCGGGTTGTATGGAAGTGGGTAGAAGTAAATAAAAGTGCTGAAGAGGTAAGTTCAACACAAGGTATAAGCTAGTGGAATATGTGTAGCAACATATTTTGTAGTGCCCAGCAGAAAAGATGACATTTTGTTGTTATCCAATATTTTCCCATTATAGTTCTATCAAACTCATAATATAAAATGTACCATTAGGATTCATAAAAGATTTCTTTCAACAGGCATTTCTTACACTTTATAAACAATTCATTTGGAAAAGAATGTCAGGAGAGCAACTCTTACGTGATATTTATATATCACTTGCTGGTGGCTTAGACTTTGAGCTCTGTGTCTGACAAGGGAAGTGATACAAATACTATCCTCAGTGAATTAGTTGAAAGAAAAAACAGAGAACACTGTGGGAGGACAGAGTCTGCTTTTTTTCTTTTTTTTTTTTTAATTGGAGGGATCAGATCCTCAGCTAGTCCATTAAGTCAATAAAGCTAGTCTCATAAACACCAGCTGAAAATTTTGGCTTTTGCCTTAGTGATGTATCTTCCTATTCTGCAGTGAGACACGTACTAAGAAAAGGCTTGGAAAAGGTTGGCTGAGTGAGTCGACTCAAGAAATTGGAAAGCAACATGGGGAAAAAAATCCTCAAAAATAAGAATAGCAGGCACACTCAGAAGGGCTTGCACTGAACAAACTGAGCAGATGATAAGAGATTGGAGAGAGGGCCTTGGCTAGAGACAAGGAAAGACTTAAAGATGAGGAGCTGAGCTATGCCCAAAATACAAGCTAGAGTGAATGGAAGGCTTTGTAAAGGGAACTGACATGATCAGAGTAAGGAATTTTTTTATAGAGTAAAATCACTTTCCATTTTCAGCTGCTCAGGGTTTTTTTCTCTTAAAATGTTTTGCTATGCTATGCTTATTTGCTGACTGTTACAAATTTAAGGTAGTGTTTCTTTCTACTCTGTCCCTCCATCCATCAGTCAAGCAGTAGCAGTTGTGAGACAGAACCTGGGAGAGTGAAAAAAAAAAGCAGTTTCCTCTTAGGACAGCAGAAGGGGCAGCAAGAGGGGCACAGAACAGATGAGAAAACAGCCAACTCATTTACAGATTTCTCATTGAGGTTCTTGATACAAAACATTCCTGGTTCTGATGTGCAGACTGAGGCTTGTCTATATATTTATAAAATTAAGTGAAGTGCAAATCACACTAGAAGATTTATGCTAACGGTGTTTCTAAACACACTAAAATGAGTAGAATGTATCACCAACTGCTTCTTGCAACTATACTTCCTCCATAGAACATTTTTATAGTTAAGCAAGTAAAATAAAACAATAGTCTGGTAGCTGAACCTAATACTTCTGGATCTAGTATAGTACCTTGCCACAGACTCCCTTCCTGACCTTAGCTCTTTCCCAGTTCTCACAGAGATGAGACATCTAATTCAAAAACAGTGTTGTTGAAAACTCTATTTAGCTGCTTCTTTACCCTCTAGATGCCTGCAACGCATGTGCATTCTAGCTTTAGAGGTTCTCTGGATACTTGCATTTGTGATTTTATGGTGTTCTCAAATTAATAGGACTGAAGAGCCTGTCACAGATATTGTATTCACCCTTACTAGAATTCAGAAACCAGAGGATCATCCACCTAGGATGACTGGAAGGCTCCATCTGGTTCTGAGAGTGTATCTGGTATGCAAACAGAAGACCAAACCTCAACAAAAACAGCTGCAGTTGCAATTTTAAAAACAGAGAGAGGACATGTCCCCTTTGTATGATAGTCCGGTGGTGGGGGGTCTTGTCGGGACATGTGAAACACAGATTTAGTTTTCTTCTCTTCCTGAGGAAATTCAGCCTTTCATTTCCACCTCTCAAGAGTCATTTAATCTCCTGGCTGGAGCTTATTTTGGGTGGGAACATTCTTCACCTCTTTCTGCTGAAGTAGTGCTGCTATACAGAAAAAATTCCAGAGGCACTGTCTGTGGAAGCCTAACTCCCACGTATGCTTTAGGGAATCCCATTTGTGATTCTGTAGCATACTGTGGGAAGAAAATCTCTCAGCATTAGACATTGGGGAGAGGTGGGGTGGGGAGCCGGAGGGGTGGGGGTTTGGCCAGTTTTATCCTTCTAAGTCCAATATTGAACCTCCTTTAATTGTACCTTACCTAAAGAGCTGTTGTGAAGATAAATAAACTGAGATTTCAGATACTGATGTAGTGAATGCAGAACAAGTATTTTGAACAGAATGTGCATGTATGGGTTTGAATTTTATGATTCATGCCACAAAATTATGAATATGCATGGAAAAGTTACTGTTCATAGGACTTGCAATACCAATGAAAAGATACATTCATTAATAAAACATTGGAAGAGGAAATCAAGTAGATTTGACATTTTTAATGAGAAACGGAAAGTTATTATATTTTCATTTAATCAGAACATTTTACAACAGAAGAAATTTGGATTAGGTATTGACAGAGTGTCACCTGATAAAATGTGTGATGAAGTTTGAGCAGCAGATGTCTCACCCAGGGACGCTTCCCTGAGGAAACAGCAGGAACCTCCTGTACACTCACTTTGCCTGGCATTCATCTCCCGACCAGCTGCCAATTTTAAACTATAGCAAGTCTCTCAGTTTATAGTCCTTTCAAGCTAAAATCTGTTACATTTGGGGAAAAATAGCAATACTTATGTAAATCAATAATTGCATTGTATGTAATACAGTAAATCCATAACATGCCCAGAGTGACACTAACAACATCATGCACGGGTGTGTTATCAAGCAACAAAATGATTCATATGCATTAGACTCTGAATATGTCTTGTTCAAGCACTCATTTTGTTTGGCACAAACAGCCCTCCTTTTGCAACCGAGGAATAAATATCGCTTTGTTTCATCACTTTTTTTTTCTTCAATGAAACTATTTGCTAAGGCTAAATCCTAGCCTCCATTCACATCACAGCTCTGCCTTCAGTTTAAATATAATACACAGTGATGATTATCAGTGTCTACTATCTTTCATTCTGAACTACAGAGCACTGGTCAAGCAGCCATGCAGAAGTTGGTGAAAATCTGGTTTCTTCGTATTAAAGAGAGTTTCAAAATTAGAGGCAGATTTAACATAATAATAGAAAAGAAAATACTGTGGAAGTACTGTGTCTGTTTGTGGAAGTTACCATGAAAAGAGCCTTAAATTAACTATCCTTTCATTCTACATGCTAGCCTCCGATTTTGTTGCCTTGTTATGCTGGGTTATGTGTCACAAAAAGTTCCAATGATGAATACAGGCACAATTTTTACAGCTTCCTTTGGTGTTTCTCCAGATAACCAAACCTGGAAATATTATTGTATTAGTTTAAGTGAAAACACATGAAAGATGGCAGTTTGATCGTACAAGGGAATTGAGAACTAAGGGTCAAGACAGGTGTAGGTAGAGTCAATTGTTACAGCTGTTCTGTGATGTATACTCAAACACTTCCCACTGTCAAACTGAAACAGGATTTCCAAATATTTTTTCACAGGCATGTGTGGGATTTTAGCTCTCAGTAATAAGTCTGACCCAGAGCAGATTGGAACTGGCAGTGCCAATATGCAAGTTCTACCTTTACATATGGAAATTACCATTCCTATGGCTCCCCAAGACAGAAAGACCCTCTAAAGAAATCAAAATTAGTAATGTATGCATTTGGTACAATTTTACAAAAGTTTAAGGAAACAGTGATAATAAGAGAGGGATTTGACCATACCATTTCTAAAGAAATCACAACCCAAATACCACTTTCATATTGGAGACTAACAAAGACAATGGGATGCCCATTTTGCTCCATTTGTAATTTGGCTCCACTTGGTAGTCTCATGCTTAATCACATTTAGAGACTGGACTCTGATTTCTACTTCCCAGTTTCTGGATGACAGTTGTAGTTTGAGACCCCTAAAATCCAATTCCCGAGTTCAAGCCCCCCTCCTGCATCTCACCCCAGTGTGAGATGGGTTTTCCAGACACAACACAAGACTCAGTATGGGGGGAAGGGAATTATATTGCAATCACTATACAAATAAATATTACAATACAGTATATACATAATCTTAACTATCTCTCCTATGATAAAGCGGTATTTACAATGGATCAAATCTCTTCTCCCTCCAATGAAAGTCCAGAAGAGAAAAGGAAAGATCCTTTCCACTCTCAGGGCAGCAGTGTCTCTCCTCTTCAGTGTAGCAGTCATAGCTGGAGTTGTTGTAGCTGGATCTCTTTCTAATACACACAAGGTATGTCACCCCTCTCGACCCTTCGACTCCAAGCAAAGGTCTCGCCTGTGGACTGCCAGCAGGGACAATACTCGCTTCACCAAGGGCATATCACGAAGTGCAGGAGCATCTTCGTGAAAGTCTCTTCCTCAGGGGATTTATCTCTGAGTCAGAATGTCTCGGGCAGCTTTCAGTTGAAAGTCTTTGCCTCAAGAGTTCTACCAGAGTTCCTGTGCTCTGTCTCAAAGCTACCAGCGTGGCATCAGCGGGGGGACCAAGGTCACCCCCTCCGCATTCCATCCAGCCATCCCAGTCCAGCTCCGGGACGTCTCCAAGCTTCTTAGTTCCTCTCTCCGGTACTGCTGCACTCCAAGACTCCTCTCAAGCCGGAGTCCATCTCCCTCCTTCAAGGAGGGGTCTCAAAAGGGTTTTGGGGGGTTTGGTTCAGTTCTTACCCCAAAACTCTGTGTAGAGCTTAGTCCTGCTCTGTCTCTCTCTTCATTAGACATCTCTGTGTCTTCTTGCTTGGCTGCAAGCCGCCTCTGCTGCTTTTCTTATCTTTTGGCTTTCAGCCATAGCCTCTGCTCAGCACTGTCTCTGCTGCCAGTCCTGCTGCCCACTCATAGTGGAGAAAAACTCCCAGCTTCTCAGTTACAGACCTCAGTCCAGTTTAACACTGTTTCTGAGTTTCTGTAACCTTCAACCAGGAGCTGGGGGGGGCCTGGGCCCCCCAACGGGGCTCCTGGCCCCTGTCTCTCTCCTCGTGGTCTCAGAACATGGCCACTCTGGCCCCTGTCTCTCTCCTCGTGGTCTCAGAACATGGCCACTCTCTCCCAACAACTACCTCATTAACCTTCTTTTCCGGTCTGGTTGTCATATGTTTAAATTTTGCAGGAGCGCTGATTGGATCAACCCCAAGGGACACCACCCCCTCAGGGTTTACCATCTTTTTAACTCCAGGGGGAAACCTTTTTTTCCCCCATCACAATGACTCACATTTTCCTTTCATTTATTTGAAATACTAGAAATATGTCTACCAATAATGGAATAGTGAGGGACCTTGACTCTCAACAACTCGTAAGACTTTCAGTTGTCCAGTTTTGAAGCTGGGAAATATTGCTGTCCTTTGTTGGCTAAATGTTGAGTCAGAACCCTTCTAAATTTAGCCTCATGGCTTTCCATCTGAAGCAAGAGACTTCTACTGAAGAGCAAAATTCACATAATCTCTTCTTCTTTCCACATTCACTAGCAGAATGTATGGTCTCTTTTTGGACCATTTCTATTTGTAGTCATGCCCTCTGCCTTTAGCACCTGTTTTCCAGATATTATAATCACCCTTTTTATTGCCATTATATTAATTTTTATTTTGAATTAGATAATTAATTCATATCTGCTAAAGAAAAAATGGCATATTCATGGCAAAACCTAAAACTGGCCTTTATGATAAAATATCTGTTTGTAAAAAAGATGCAAGAAAGGCATCAGCAACCTTTTAAAATATTGATTATGGGTAACATTTAGAAACATTTCATGCTCTTAATTCCCATTGATGTCAAATCTCAGATTGCTGCCTAAGAAATTTTTACACTCCATCCAATAATTGTGAAAGTAAGAAGACTTTTGCTAAAGCCACAGCAATTTCCTGTCCAGCAGAGCCATTCAGATGGAAGGCTGTGGTGAATATGGCTTGCTTGACTTGATTGTAGCATTACTATCTTCTTCCTGCAAGGCATTTCACATCTATTTTCTTTTCTTTTTTCTTTTTTTTTTTTTTTTTTAAGCTTCAATCTGCACTGATGAAGTGGAGCAGAATCAAGACAGGTTTGAACTGTGCTGCTTCCTTGGCTGAGTTTTCTCCTTTTTCTTAATGAAGTCTTAGAAATGCTAAGGAAATTACATCCAATAATTTGCTAGCTGGACCCCTGCCCTTAACTACTTGTAAAAAAGCAGTGCTGACATATGTCTCCTGTTTTGCTGGACGCATTTGAGAGGTAATGTTGAAGTAAGTTTGGTTGCATTTTGATAATATAGGTGTCTCTGATCCCTGCCATGCTGTTTTAAGCATGGAATTTTTTACAGTTACGGTATAGCTATGATTGATGATGTCTTAGTGATAGATACAGACAGTGTTCATGCTGTCTTTGCTAAATCTAACTTTTCCTATCTATAACCATAGGGTTTTGCTCGTTAGCATGATTTAACTTGCCTTACTGGACAACTTCTTTCCTCTCAGAAGTATGAAAAGAATATTTTTCTTCTTGAGGACTGTGACATGTAGCCTTCTATTAGGCTTCACCTTGTTTCATCCTCAGCATATGAAATTATTTAGAATAGAAATACTGAGTGTCTGGTATTCACCTTCTATTTCTATATTTCACCCAAAGAAAATTTTTAGCTAGAAAATGACAAACTTTTTCATTTGGCTAGTATTTCTTGAGTCATTGTCTGAGCAAGGGGTAATTCCAGTGGGTATGCCCAGTATCCCAGAGTCCTGGACAAATGGCCAGAGTTCACATATGATGATTTTAGTACACTGTGCTCAGTGTAAAAACACTGTAGGAAAATTTCTACATTAACAAGAAGATTACTTTGCTTTTACCATCCACATATGACCCATGTGCAGCACTTTGGTGGTAGATCTTCCACATCCAAGATGCAGTGCGATACAGCCTTATTGCACAGCAGTTGTGTAGCGTATAAACATATTTCTGGCCAGTAAAGTTTAGGAGAAATTAAAGGAGCTTGGATATATTTTGGAGGAGATTTAGATGTGCACATTCGTTTTCATTTACTATTATGCTGTCTCTACTTTCTGATTTCTGACCAAGGAAGAAAAGCTGAAGTGGAGGAATGACTGAGAGAAATGAACAGTCCACTAAGCACAGCGCTAAGGGGTTTGCCAGTTAGGTATGTAAGTTATAATTGGGATTATTTTCTAACTAATTGAGTCAAACTAATTTCTTTCCATAGCTCTTTGGAGTCTTAATGTAAATATAATTTGCTTTATTTAATTTGTCAACAAAATTTTTATATATACCGGGACATTCCACATGAGGGAATGTGGAATCTGTGAACCCACTGCTATTGCTGAGACTGAGGACTATATATATTCTACAAAGGTTTTTTCTCCTACCTGAATCTCTTAAATTGGATTAAAAGCTGAACGACGTCCTTCCCATTTCCACACCACCCCCCCCCTCCTGCTTTGGAGTAACAATGGGAAAATGTTCTGGTTTGCAGTTTACTATCACTTTTTCTCTAATTACTTGTTTCACACATGAAAATATGTTTGCTGATTTTATTTGCCCTGGAGTCTGCCTTTTAATGCATTTATCTATTGAGATTAATATTTTTACACATCACTACAGAAGAGTCACTCTGAGTGTCATATTTTTAATATCAAAAATTGTATGCTTTGAGAATCCAATATCTTCACATCAACAAGTAATTTATTTCAGTAAGGACAGAGCAAACAGAACATATCTCACTTTCTATGTTTGGCATTTTGATATACTGATATGTATTAAAAGTACATGGTAGCTCTGAGTATGAGTGGGTGACTTACATATGTCTATTTATATTCCATTACTGACCAAAAGAACAGAAGGGAAACTTCAGCAATTAGATGTAACTTCTTAAATACAATTATCATGAGCATTTTTCTAGTGAGAGTTAAAATCATTTGAGTTAAGCTTCTTTTCTATTGTCTGTACTTTATCCCTCAGGTTATAAATCTATTTTGTAATTACTGCCTTCTTATCTCAGAAACTTTGCCTGACACACCATTCCATATGTTTATGATTCTCTGAATGAAAAAGTGTTCCCTGACAACCATTCAGATTTTTTTCCTTTAATTTCCATTTATGTCTTATTGTCTTATAATGTTCAGCTGAAAATATATGTTGCAATATTGTGTGACATTATCTGTATTACTTAAGATTTATATAACCATACATCAATGAACATCAGATAAATCTCATGCTTCTCCTTTTTTACCTACCTCTTCCCTTCCAGAGCTGAATAGGTAGTAGATTCAATTTAGTCTCTATGACAAGTTGACTTTAAGCATTCTTACAAACCTAGGACAGAACACATCTGCAATTTGTTTGAGTCACTTTGAAAAGTGAACTGTATTTATATAGTTTCCTAAGTCTTCTCTGCAATTAGAAAAAATAGGAAAATTGTTAAATATTTGTACTCAACACTGTACAGTATTGTTTACAGAACTTCATAGATTTACTAGCATTTGCAAATGAGGGAATAATCCAGAAGCACACTGAATAAGAGCTTCAGGACTGGAACACTATATAATGTTACCTGACTAATTTGCTGGACTTCCTAATAAATAACTAAGTTACACAAGAAAGGTATTCAGATGATTTGTAATCCTGCAGTAATGGCTTCTAAATAGTTAAGATTACACTGAGAGATGAGAACCTTTTTCCCCTATATGCCATATACCAGCAGGGGACAAAATCAATCTGTGAAGGCTCTGATTACTTGTGCTGCAAGTTTCTTGTCAGCAGATTCAAAATGTGCAGTGGAATGAATCTTCTGCAAGGTAGACGTGCTGTCTGTCAGCTGGGCATCTTTCCTCCCCTCTCTCTTCTCTTTCCTCCACCTTAACTTCCCATGGAATATGTGGTTATGATAAATTAGAAGAAGAGAAAATACAAGATGCTTCAGATGCTTTTAATCCTCTACTGTTAACAAAGACAAAAGGTGACACGAATCTTAGTATCTTCCTGATGAAAAGTGTACTCTTGAAGTGAGAATTTGAGGAAGTTAAGGAAGAAATTAAGGAATTGCTTTTGTTTAAAATATAATGCTACTTGAGTGTATTTAAAAAATGTTGTGTTCAAAGGACTGTGATTTAATCTGAAGAAGAGACAGTGAATAAATTCAAGATAAAACACGTCTTGTTAGAAAGGAAATGGAAAAAAACCCTAGGGGTAAAAGCAAGCACTCTGGGAAGTGAAAATCCGAATCACGATCTGAACAGAATGTCAGTCAGCCTCTTCCTTTATAGTAATCCAAACCAACTCCATATCTGGTCCTCAACAGACTTTTGAGATTCTGTAGTAGAGACTTTGGGAGTGGTTAAGCTTGAATTTTGTTCAAGAGAACTTTAAGAAAATAATTTGGTTTTCAATGAAATTAAAGTTACTTATAGCAAGCTAAGAAGAAATTCAGTGTTTGAAAAACAAAATGTATCATGCATTTTAACCATGTCTTCTCTCAGTACTATAGAAAAGGAACATGTATGGTTATGCTGCTTTGGTGAGGAGAAGTGCCAGTTTTACTGCTTAGAGCTCTAATATCGAGGTCCAGTTTACAGCGTGTGGAATTACTGCTTCTTTCTCCCTGTCTTCAGTTCCCTTCAGTAGCCTCAGAAAAGAATTATTGGTTCCAAATAAATATTCCCAGAGTAATGCATCCTGGAGAACTTGAAAAAAAGATTGCAAAATGGGAACTAAAGATTCTTAAAATTCTACCACTAATGCAGCACCTAACATCTTGAGCAGTCTATGAGAGTATGATTTAATTCAGTCTTCCAATAAGCACAATTAGACAGACAGGTGGGTTGGTGAAGAGCTATCATCTCGCAGATTAAGAATTATCCTGCAGACAGAGAACTGCATAGAGGAAATGGCCAACAAGCATTACAGTATGATGTTAACTTTGTTTTCTGCTTCCAAATTCTAACCATCTAACCATTTTCTCTCCTAGGATTCTTGTCTCCAATGCTATTCAAGTTTATGAGCTAAAATTGACAATTTTATAACCAGAGGCCTGAAATTCTGTTCAAAGGCAAAAAGCCAGGAAATGTTTCATTTTAGCAGTCATGTGGCTGAGAATTTTATCAGTTGTCAGATTCATTGATATTTAGTTTTGCTTGCTAATCAAATTTCCAAAGACCTAAATTACTCCCAACACTCAATGCTCACACTGCTCCTCACAATGGCAGGGATATACCACTGCCAGCAGAACTAGAGAATCAGTAGAAATTTCATTTGCAACTTCAACTCCTTTCTGCAAGAAACCTCACAGAAGGGGGGAAACAGACCAAGGCAATCTTCAGACAGCTTTGAACTGGTTATTTCATCAATCTTCCAGATAATGGTTTTGTGCTGTGGAAGAGGAAGTGAGAATAACTACACTTTTTCATCTTTTCTCATGATGCTTGGGACAGAAATAAAGATACCATTGATTTCAGGCCAAAAAGGTGGTCCGGCTGTGCTCCTGTCACCAGCAAAAACATAAATCAGCTATTTCCCATGCTGTCAAGTGCTGTCCCTGCCCCATGCATATTTGAATCCATCTTAAGTAAAAAATAATATTCTGTGAATTACAGTTTATTCAAACAAGCAGTAAGTTGCAATGAAATTGTCATCATAACATATATTATATGCCTATGAGAGAGTTTTCTACTTCCCAGATTTTCCCCCAGCCTCTTACTCAACTTTGGACATGTTGAGCTAAGCTCAGACATTGCTGTTTGAAGCACTGCCCAATATCTAAAGGATGAAAGCTCTTATAAATGGTAGCCAGTTGCTGAATAGGGTATCATCTCACACAGGAAAGTGCAGTCTGATAAGATACTCTGTGGTTCAAGATGTGCTTTAGGTTCAAGACCATGCTGAAGACTGGGAGTATTAAGAGAGCGGCATTATAGTCACCTCCAGCTATGTCCACTTTCACCAAGGTCCTGTAGAAGTGCCTAGGTGGTCAAAGGATGGAGGAGCAGAGGCACTACACTTTCTTCAGGCATGAAGAGCTGGCATTCAGGAGCCTGAGCCAACTGCACAGATGAATTTGGTAGCATTGCTGCTTAGACTGAAATTGACCCTACACATTATAGAGAATAACTTAGAAAATCCTTTTTACGTGCCAAATTAAAAAAAAAAATAAAAATGAAGATACAGTATAGATTACAGTAAAGGGAAACTCAAAGTTGGCTAATGTATTTGAATTCCAAAGTAGCAATCAATTAGTTTATCATTAATCAGATAATTTTGGGGTTGTGAATAATATGAAATGAAAAGAAGAAATAACTACCAGGATAATTTTCAGGAACCATCTCTCAGCTTTATAAAACTAATCCTCCTCTAATGGCCCTTTTTAATGTAATTTATAGGTTCATCATTACCCTTTTTGTATTAGTAATTATTTCTAAAATACCAAAGAACCATCTTTTTTCAAGGTCTTTCTATGTGCCTGATTTACAGCTAGACTCATGTTGGACTCTGTCTTTCTGAGGTTTGACATTTCAAAATATTTATAGCTCTTTTTACATTAATGCCTTTCTCATGAATCTGAAGGTGACCGTTACTTCTTTCATCTTGTTGTAATTAAATGGATCAACTGTAGCTTTATTATTTCCACTATTTATCTGTGCAGCATGTTAAAATATTCAGATTAGCAAGGGATATTGAACAGTATGTGAATTATAACAAACAAATATTTCCTAAAACATAGGTTAAACTTGATGCATTGGCTAAGAAATTGTTCCAAGTGAAAGCACAAAATCTTTAATATTTATTGATCAGATCTAAACCTTCCTGCCCAAAGTGGCAATTAAATTTCAATTAAACTGACTGAAAGCATCATATTAAATTTCAGCACTTACGAGCTATCAGATAATGCTGCAGGACAAATCTTTAGTATGATCACACTCTTTTCAAATTATATTATCCTGTTCATTCACAATAAAAGTGACAGGTTTAGGTATACTTTCAATATTTCTTGAATATAAACCCTCTAATGAACACATTTATTGCCTTTAATCAATTATTATTGGATATTTTAATAAAGTGAATTGAGCACTTTGTTTACACACTGCTTAGAAGTTATTATATTTTGCAGTCAGCATAGCAAAGAACAGTAGCAGTATGACAGAAATATCCAAATACCTAACCTTATGCTATAAATTAAATCAGCTATTACAATTATGAATATGCTACATTCCATTTCACAACAGCTACTGGTACAACATGTCAGTTAAGAACTGATTAAATCTTAAGGCTTGACTCCCACTTCTTCCAGCACTGTGTTTCAATAAATGAGATAATTTCAAGATATAATCAAAATTGCAAGAAGACCCTGAAAGTGCTTTTAAAGACTCATATGAAGACTCAATATTTTAATGTTACCTCTACCTTTGTTCCATTGACTCTGTGTGTGTGTTGATGTTTAGATTGGCCAAAATACAGCTGGTGGTGGAAAAATTTATTTAACTCAGGGGACATTACCACCCAGTCTCCTTTTAAATTACACAGATACACATATTTAAGTGTAAATAACAACATTCACTAGATTTTTATCATGAGTTATGGATTAGAAATGAGGCAAATCTAACGAGAGACTGAGAATAGTCAAATTCATTTCACTTAGCAGGTGTTTGGGCATGTAGAACTGCATAGAAATCTATATTCTATATTGATGTTAAAAAATTATTTTGTTCTTATGGATGATTACCTGACAATAATTATCCACAGAATTCGTAGATTAAATTCCCAGGTGGACTTTTAGCGTCCTGTATAGTCATAATGTGAGGGAATACCTATAACATTCATAAAGTCTCTGCTAATGAAGATGTAGACGTCAGTGGTAAGACAGGTAACATAACTGTTTTGGGACAAGACTTCCTGTGCATTCATCATCTACCAGTAAGTGGTGTCTTATGTAGCCTCTTAATTCCTTAAATTTAATTGTCCTGTAGCTAAGGCTTCAGGAAGAGCAGTAAAAGACTAAAAGAAATGCCCAGTAGAGTCCAGTTGCCCCTTGCTGCAAACAAGTCCATCTTCTCTAATAGTGACATTTTCTTTCCCTTTTCATATCATACCAGTTTTTCAACGAGATTTGGAAAGAAATAAAAATCAGTAAAGGTAAATACAGAGGAGCAGAGGGAGCACCTTCCTTTAGAGGAACATGTTTTTTGTACTTGAAGAGTAGAGTTAAAATTCTGAGGCATGTCTTTCGCTGATACATAACAACACAATATTCCAGAGATTGCATTATTTCATATGAATAAGTATGTTTTGTTTATTTCTATAAGTAAACACTTCTTTTTCATTCAACTCTCCTTCTCCCTTGGGAGCAGAGTGAAGATGTTTCTAAGGAAATAGGAAAAAAAGGCTTTTGCAGAATGACAAAACTGCAGAAAGCATTCTTTTGAATCCACTGCTCTTTTTTATTTTTCTGTATATGTCATGACAAGAGAAGTCCTGCAGAGGGTCAAACAGTACTTAAGTAGCTAAGTAAAGGAATTGCCCTCCAGAGCAGGTGTTCGTGCTGTCACAGCAGGCAGGGAGAGTATTTGTTGCATCAAATGCAGTTTGCTCAGCATGTATTCACACCTCTCCTGACCCCAACGCTTCCCGGCTTTGCTACCAGGAAAGTCTCGTGAGAGAGGAGGTGTGTTTGAGAGGAGTGTGGGTGGATCATTTCAGCAATGAGACACTTTTGGCTGCACAAGCAAGTGAACAGCAGCCATTTTTAAAAACCTGGATCTTCCCCTGCCCTTGTTTAAGAAAGGTCCTTACCTATGTCCCAGCAATGCATCTAGCCAAGCTGCCTGCTCGCAGTGAGCATGCTGCTGGAGTTGCATTGCCCACTGACAGTTCCCAACCTGCTTCCTCCTGTTACCCTGACAGCAGATTTGGCAGTATTTCTGAAGTCCTGATCCTCTTAAACAGCATCTCTCCTTCTATGAACAGATTGGGAACCACACAGAGCATTCAAGGTGTTCACCCACCGTGTCAGAGGAAGTCAGTAGATCCACACAGGACACCATTCAAAGTAGTTTGGTTAATCACCTACAGGATAATAAGTTGGAAATAAGCCTAGGTTTAGATCACTTGTGCCTGATCTACCTGTATCTGCTGTGGCTGAAGGAATGTTTTCCTCTAATTTATCAACCTTCTTTCAGTCCAACCTGCTCCATATGGATCAGGTGTTTGATACAGCAAGGATATGGAGTAATGGAGGTTAAATTTCTAGGGAAAAATCTTTTTCTCTCATGCTGCCAGAGCCTTGACTATTTTTCAAAGAGCAGGATCAGACACCATGCAAGGAAAAGTTATGTAAATATTGGATAGCTTCTAAATATATTAATCCCTAGACATGGTCCTGAGAATAATTTTAGTTGTGTTTTATTGGAGCTATTGAGTGATTTTTATAATCAAATTTTATTTGACTTTAGTGCTGCCAAGTTTATATGGTAAAATAGGGAGAGAGAGAAAGGAGGTGGGGAGTGGATAGATGGAAAAAGCGTGCCTCAATTTGAAGGTAATTTGCATGTTTTTCAATCCTTACAATTGGTGTGGCTTTGTTGTCCAAGCAAATCTTTTTGAATCTATCATATTAATCAACTTTCACAGATTCTTCAAATACATTTGAAACTGCCACTGAATCAGAAAAGCTGAACAAAAGCCAGCTACACTGGTTTTATTCTTACTCATATCTAGTGTTACACTGGATTTATTCATACTGCCAAGAAAAAAAAAACTATTAATTTTGGTCAGCTGTATACATGTGAATTTACATTTGTTCTCCAACATTCATGAAGAAGGCTGTCCTGCCATTGTGGAATGTGGAAAACAATCTATCAGGCTTTCAATAAACTGCAGAATATATATGTGGTTCAACCTATCTAAAATGAGATGCAGCACTAGCAATATGGAGAGCCCCAGCAAGGCTAGCAATAAAAGTAGATATACAGTAGCTGACATCAGATTGTTTCAAGCTTAATTCCAGAAAAGTAATAAGGTCAGGAAAAGAAATGCTCAGTGATACACAGATTGATGTTATTAGATAGAAACTATGCATTGGCATGAAGCAAACACTTTTCTGTCTTGGTCCCATGGACAGAGCACAGAGATATTCAGCATAATCCCTACAGATTTATAACAACAAGAGTGGACTAAGCTTAGCAGACTGCGGTCAAGAACAGTACTAAAACGAAGCTATACACACATTTATTAACAACACCATTGGGTGTTATATTGCTCTCATTTTCCAAAGTGAACATAATGTATATTCCCACCAGCACGTACCAGGGGCTGTTGACAGACTATGGAGAGCTGTTAATTTCTGAAAAGAGGATGTTTAAAAGTGTGTCATACCCCAGCTTCGTTTGTTTTCTATACGTCTACCTGTAGGATGAGAGCAACGCATACCATAACCGAAGGCTTTTTTGGAGATCAAAAGTATTTTCATTTTTAAATACTCCAAAAGAAAAAGTTTTTTGCTCATGAGCATTATGTGTCAACTTTTGGATATCACTGAAAGGAAAAGACCATCTTGTATCAACATTAACTGAAATTGTAATACTTTTCTGTTCGGCCTGACCAAAAATGAACAACAAAAATTGATGGGACATCACCTCCCGTAGTTTGGCATCTCTGGAGTCTTTTGACCTCTGCTTTGCCACCAGGAGAGGTAAAGCCAGGGTGAGCCAGGTGCAATCAGGTCTATTCAGCTGCTAATGTAATATCACATCTCAGGACTTCCTAATAGTACATTCTTTCAAATTTAAAAAAGATTCACTTTGAAAGGTTCAGTCTGCTGAACCTGACTGCTTTTCTGATTACCACAGTTAAAAGCAGGTGTGATAACACTCATTTTACTTGAACTATTTATGATATTCAGATGAAAGAATACAGTCATTTCAGACATACAGGATTTTTAAGATAAGAGGTACAACACTTTTGCCACAGAAAATTACATCCTTGTTTACAGAAATATAATATTTGATAAAAACTTCGGTAAAAGCATCTGCATTTTTCTCACATAGTTAAATGATTACTTATAAATTAACATCCTTGTTATTAATAGTTACATCTTAAAGCCATTTTTGGAGGGGGGAACATTACACTTTTCTCTATTCATATCCCATGTGTATGTCCTCTGTCATTCTGTTTCTCTTTAATCTTGTTTGAGTATACGGCTCACTCGTCCTTATTTTATTGACTCAATCACAGGCACACTGTCACTTTTTATAAAACGGTCACTGCAGAATCACATCAAGCAAATTCTTGATTCTGCAGTCAGTAATTTAGTGCCTTTATGGAATTGCAATTTCAGGGCTCACTGCTTGTTTTTCTAAAATGTACTTTAGGAATTAGTTACTCCAGCCACAAATCAGTTGAATTTATGCACAGTTGTAATACAGTTTATGGCCTCATGGTACATTGCTTCAAAAACAGCAGATGTGAAATTATGATAAATATAATGAGTGTTTTTTTGCCTGATCTACTGGAGTAGAGAAGGATCTGGAGCGTGTTTACCTATCCCATACAGTACATTTAATGTCTTAGTCAGGACTCCTGACAAAGGCTGATTAATGTCCTCATCTCTTTTATTAAAGATAAGAGTAGCACTGCAGTCAGGAGATAGAAAGCACACCATAAATCTTCGTAAAATGAGCAGTCAAATAATCACTCATCAGAAATAAAATCTACATACATTAACACTAACACTCAGCCTACCGTGCACACGGCCATAAAAATTAAAAAAAAAAAAAAAAAAAGGAAAAAGATAGAATAGACAGATTTCCGGAAGTTTTAATTTCAACTAGTTCTTTAAGTTTAATGTTATAGTTCCCGTAACCTGGATGCAAAAGCTGGCATTTAAAAGCACATGTGAAAGGACCAGATGCCTCGTCATTACATTAAGAGCATGAAGCAGGCAACAATTAAGCGATTCACTGGAAAGACATAATGCTGATCTATGCTAGCAATTAATCACAGAATACATTAGACAATGATGGGTGACCTACAAATTTTTGACAAAATAATTTTTCATCATGTTGGCGATTTCTTAGCCTAATATGCCTGCAAGGCACAGAGTCCAAACCTGTCATTTATTCCATCTCTCCTTGACAGGCGGCAACCTGTCTTCCAGACAAAATGAACATTATCTGTGCTCACTAGACATTTAGTGCAGGGCTTAGCTTATGACTAATGATAATAGGCAGACAGAAATGTTAGAGTCTGAAATAATGTTCTCTTTGTTAAAGAAATTTCTTGAGGTAGAATTTTTTTTCCCAAAGAAACATAAAGATAAAAACTAGTTTTATCTGATTTTTAATACAACTTTAAAAACAACATTTCTTTTTCTCCAAAATAAATAGAAAAAGAGCATTTTTTTTTAACTTTCATCTCATAAGAATTCAGGTTATAAATTGTTCACACAACAGGGATATGAAGTAGGAATTTCAACAGATAAAGGATTAATAAACAGCCTGGTTTACTAGACATTGGCTTTAGTTAACTAATTTTTGTCAGTGTTACGTAAATTAAATAGAAGAAAATAATTCATTTTTGCCTGATAAAAATGTAACCAAAGACTCTACATCTTATTTTTCAACACCTTATATGAGAATGGAGCCTAAATCCAATGTGATAGAAGATATTTTAGAAATGTACAACACTGGAATTTAGTGGTTTATCCACACTGAATTTTAGTCCTCATTAATATACCATCATTGCACACTTTGAGATAGCTATCCACCAGGAGAATAAAATGTAAAGTAATTCATTATTTTTAGCCTTATGGTCCATAATATAGGACCCAAGTGCCAGGGTCAGAATGGGTCAGAAGTGCCATACTTCAGAATGTTTTTTGTCTGTAGGGTGAAGTTTCCGAAGCAAAGTCTTGATTGAGCACTTATTCAGTTTCCGTCACACAAAGACTCCAGTCATGACATTTTGTGCTGGGTTCTGTGCAAACACATGCTAAGACACAATCAACATCCCAGAGGATTTAGTTGAATGAACTAATCTTTTGCACCTTGGATTCAAGTTGGGCACACATCTGGGATTTTATTAGATTCCCACTGAAGTCTCTGGCAATCTTTATACTTAATCTGGATAAAACCATCTGAGAGGACAGTTTTTCACAGCCAGTGCAATTTAAATGAAAGAAATAGAGTTTGTTACAATGTCATGAGACTGATGATGAGTTTAAATATTATGTCATTGTAAACAATTCCTTCTATAAAATCTCAATTTGTGTAAAGTGTCACTGTAATTTTAACCAGAAATGCATCTTCTTAAAAAACTCTTTAGGTTGTTTTAACTGATAAATGAATTGGCAAAGGCACGTTTATGAATATTGCAAAATAGGAGTTGTCTTTGCATAGAACTTCAGTATCAGGCAGGAAACAACCCTGCACAAGTGTCTTTTGCACTGACATAATTTTTTTGTTTGTTTCAGAGGGAAAGAATGTACAACAGGACAAAACTTGTTCTGTTCTATACATTATATTCATTATTCTGATATTCCAAAGAGTGACATATAAGTAGTTAAGGACAAGAAGAATATTTTGACTAATATTTTGTCTTTGGAATTGCTGTCAATTTTGTCCTAGTTGGCTTTTAGATTGTTGTTCAAATGGCAAAAATTATACTAATTACATGATGTCTGAAAATTCAGTGAATCAAGCAAGTTTCTTTTCCTACTCTTAAATCAAATTACAGAGGAAGTACGTGCAAGATACCTCTCAATCTTGTGGAATAAAAAAAAAGGGGCAAATTTTCTGTACTTTGTTTCAAAATATGCTGACTTAAACAGATTAAGCATATTACACTCGTCTTTTAAAAATGCCAAGTATTTCCAGTTGAAGTATGAAGGTATGCTGATTGTGAAGACTTATACTCAAATATCCACCTAATCTTTGGAAAATAAATAACTTTAGCCTTTAGTGGCTTCAAATCCCTCATATTTTCTCAGCATGCATGTCATGTCTTCAAATATAATTATGAAAAAATTATCACATAATCTTTTTCCCATTATATGATCTAGCATAATTTATTCATATTGATTCATCATTTGCCCTACGAGAAACAGAAGGGAATAACCAAAAAGTACCTCAAAATCATTTTAATATTTATAATTTATTTTTTTAATCACTATGAGTCTAGTGAGGCATTTTCTTTTTGTTAATGCAAAGTTGATCCAAATTGTTGTCTGTCTTCTGAAGGGAAACAACAAGGAAATCCTTGTTGAGTATCCCTATCTAACAAGCTGAAACCAAAATCTTCACTGGAGTCTGTCATTGAGGGACTGTGTTTTATAAAGCTGATCTCACAGCCTTCATCAATGCTGGTGAATCTGTGTTGTGACCTGACGTTAATTTTGCACTTCCCCCAAAACATATTGATATTTTGTATCATTATGATCTTTTAAATTTACTCTAAGGGGAAGGAAGAGAGGACCCTTGTTCAAATACAAATTTTATTGACATACTTATATAGGAGTCAGAAAATACTGAAAAATTTTATCCACACCTGCCATAACTTAAATAGTTCAGATATCTATGCCATTGTAAGTACTAAACCTACTCACTGAAACAATACAGAAGTATATTGTTGAAAGAAATGGAGTGATCCACTTTTAAGTGATAGACTAAGCCACTTTTAGCAAAATAAAAAGTATCCCTGAGAGTTCACCTCTTTGAGTGGGAACCCATGATGCAAGGCTTTAGAGACAGTCATTTCCAAGCAAAGGCCTAAATTGTAGGAGTCAGTATAGAAACAGCTTCCTTGTCTTGTGTGGAAGGAATTTACTTTTTTTTCATGATAATTTAAACATCCCACTTTCTTTTGCAGCAATTATAAAAATTTTCAGCAACTTTTTTCTCTCCTTTCACTACCACCATTTTGAAAGGTGAAATCATTACTTGACTGAATTTCCTAACTACCTTTGCTTCAAAGTCAAAATTTTCCTGATTTTTTGCAGCTAAAATCAAAAACTTTTAATACTGAGTAAGGCTATAGCTCCCTCTAAAAAGTCTATTGAACTTCAGGAAAATAAAGTTTAGCCATGAAGATTAATATAGTGTTTTCAGAGTCTGCTCTAGAGTTCTAGAGTCCACTCTTCTTCATTACCCTTTGATCTATCCGTGTGTCTATCTGTCTGTCTGTCTGTCTTTCATCTATAATGCTGAAGTCTTATAGATCATAAGTCTTATGCTCAAGTCTTATAGTTGGATGTGTGTCATCCAGACACCTCTTCATCCCCATTCAGTTATCAGTCGGACACCAAGGAGCAATCCCCCTTCTTGGTCTCTGGATGACATCTCAAAGGCAACATGCTTGCCAGTTGTCAATGCCCATTATGGTTGTTGATATGATTCCATAAGTATCTTAATATGATTCCATAATACCTGCTTCAGTGGCTTCCATGCACTATGAATGCTTAAAGTGATCCACTACCTGAACTGCCTCAAAAGCTCAGCATATTCTGGATATGTGCTTTCAGGCCAATCAAAATGTGAATAAAGTTTCTGATGCCATTCGCCTAAGAATGGTAGATTTTGAAGGTTAATATGGATTCATTTCTCATATAATTGCAAAAATTTCTTTAAGGCAAGAAGTGGTGATACAATCTTACCACCTTTGTGTATTCTGATTATCTGAAAATGGAGTAAAAAAGCTTAACTAAATATTAATTTTGAATGCAGATGGAAAGAAAAAATACTAATTTGCTATTACTTTTCCTGTGTTTACATCAACATAAAGTAAATGCAATTTTTAATCAAAAGAGCAAAATAACCTTTACCCTTCTTAATTACTGCACAGAGATAAAATTTTAAGTACTTGAGAATTTTCAGAAAATTAAAGTAGGTTGTCAGTAACCAATGATAATGCTACAAGCCTCATTCTCAGTTTGCCAAAATCGCTGTAAGAAAGAAATAGTATCTATCCCGAATATTAAACCTTATAACCTGATCCCTGTTTAAGTTCTTCTGACTGAGATTTGTTAGAAGATTTGAAAGGTATTTAGCAAAAAAGTTAAAGTATACTGAATTTCAGTGGGATTTTGATACTTCATTCAATCTCTAACAGTATCATCCCATAGATCAAAACCGATGTTGAAGGTCTAGCTAGTACCCAGGAAGCCACTGTAGCTCAGAGAAAATTAGGCAAAGGGTTGCTCTCAGAGGTATTCCAGGTGGAAGCTACAATCTTTTGCAGGACGTTATTTTAAATTAAAATAAAGACCAACCTGATGCACATTAGAGAAACCAGCAAAAACACGGAGTGACTAACCATATACCAAATCAGGAAGAAATGGATGTCATTGCTCAGATAAGGTAAACGGAAAGAAATAAAGAATACCTGGACAAGGATATTTGACTATGGATCAGCTACCAAAAATCCAACAATCCTGTTCCCATGTGAACTGACAAACAAATTATTATTCTGATTATAAAATTGCTATTACTTTCTCATTTGGTTGATCTTGTCTCAATCTCTTTCTACTGAACTCCAACCAGGTCTTATTCACGCCTTCACCCTTTACAAAAGCTGCTTGCTCTTTCAGTAGCCCTAACAAAGTCAAGGGCTTGTAAATATGGGGTCATCACCAGGCTAAAATTTCAGCTGTTTGTGCTTCCTAGCAAGAGGGTAAACAAAATGAGAGTGCTTGGAAGTCTATATGATGAGTCTTGAGGGGGGAAAAAAATTAAATTTCTTCTTCAGGTTCCAATACATGTTCAGCATATGCTCAGTGAGAAAGAAATGGAGTCATGTCACAGATGCTATTTCTGTGAGATCTCTAAAAAAGAGAGGAAAAAACCCTCATGACCAATGTGTCAAAAGCAGATGAGAGATCCAACAGATCTGCATGGATGCACCCAAAGTCCCACTGTTGCTACCATCATTATATGTTTTTTTGGCGTAGTTACTCTCAAAAGGAAGAAGAAGAAGAAGGTGTTTTTACAAATTGGAAAATATGTAGGGTAACTCTGTTTGGATTATCATAATTTGTATATTGTTGAAAGAAAAATTGCATCCTTTTTATGAAGGAAGGCTTTCTTAATTCTGTGATTTCAGAAGTGTCTTGATTTATCATATTTTCTTCCTTTTCTCTTTATATTCATCTAATTTAGTTTGAAAGATGAAAACAATATAGATGAAAACATAAGTATTATTTAAAGGACCTGAGAGCAGAACAATGTAAGAATGTTCTGTGAAGAACAATGTAAACGCTGAATGTACAAAATCAGGCAGAGTCTAGAAGCCTATTCAGAGTGTATGCAAAGATTATATGTGCTTGTTATCAGACTAGTGGAAGAGCAAATCAAGGACATCTTGTAGACTACAAAATAGCTGCAATGGCTGTGGGCCAATCATGTCATAAACATGAACCTATAGAACCTGAACTGTCATTTATTTTATGTCAGTTCAAGTTCTTAACTTATTTATTTTCCAGACACAACTACAATGGAAACAATAAAAGAAAGACTCAACTAGCAGAGGTCTCACCTCTATTTTGTATAATTTGATGCTTAAAAGCTTACAGAGTAAAACATGTAAATATATGCAGACCTGAGAGTAAGACCTCAGCAAGGAAATTACAGAGTATGGCTGAGGAAACTATGGGCCATAAACAAGAAAAGCACTATGGCTACTAAGCACCTAGAAACCTGCCATAAATTGTTGCAAGGTTCTGCTTCAGTGGATTTAATATTCTGGGAGAGGCTGGCTTTTGGCTACATGCAGCGGGGAATTCACTGGGGCAGGAGATCACAAGGATTCTTCTTGTACTCAGCCCTGCTGCAGCTCTTGGTACTATGAATGGCGGAATCTGTCAGAGGCGTTACCCAGTCCTATCACACATATTTTCCTTTAAAATAGCACAGCTCGAGGAGAGAGGTGCTGGAAATCTTGTAATGATGCTGCTGCTTGTCCAACTCCTGCTTCAGTGTTTCCAGTGCTGAAAAATTTCAGATAAGACATGTAATCTTTTCAAGTCAGATCCTCTGTTGATGTAAATTAGCCTAGGTCCACTGGAGTCAATTAAGGTACCTCAATTTTAAACTCTTTCTCCTTTAGCTTGGTGGTGTTTATCAACAACTTACTTTTGAGGTTCTGAATACTTTAATTTTTTCGTTAGTTCTTCTCATTAAAGGAGTCTAGACCAGGAAAGAATATTGCATGTTGTGTGTTTGTTAGAGATTTTTAGCTGTTTTCTGAAGCACAGAGAATTGAAGGCAAAGAATCTTAAATGTCAAACTAAACATACAGGATAAAAGTAGAGAAGTACATGGCTAGGTGTTTGAATGAGGTTGGAACCTATTCAAACATCCACATAAAGTGGCCAGATTTTCAAATGCCTGGAGGAGCCAGTGGGAGGGAAACACTCTTAAAATGCATGACTTGTTTCAATCAAATCTGAAGTCAGAGAAATTAGGAAAGTTCTCTCTAGCCTACATCTGGAGAGAAACAGGGATAAATTCCTCTCCACCTTCAATGTTACTAATTTTCTAGAATAATTCTTTGTTACCGAATTCCCTCACAATTCCCCTTAGCACAACTTCATTTTTCCTGAGCCAAGATGATGAAAGGCTGATTAATTTTTGCAGCTGACTCAGCATTCCCTGATTCACCCCTATTTACAGCAGCAGAAGCTGTGGTCCTTTCTTTGGCCAGAAAGAGATAATTCTTTTCTTTCCAGTCTTTGGCCAGACCTGTATGTCTTATTATGCTCCCTTTCACTTATTTCATCAGAGGAAATTATTACTAAAAATATTAGTTTTAATTCAGATGGAGAAGGAAAGTTTCCAATAAGCACGTTCCATCTACCAGAGGTGTACTATGCTGAACCTTAAGAAGAAATACCCTTCAACATGCATAGCACCCTTCCCAGTAAAATACAGGAGAACCTGGACCCTGCCAGCTCAGAGCAGCAAGAAGCAGGGGTACATTTATGCTAAATTTTCATGTATATTTAATTTTGAAAGTTGTCAACCTTTCCAAAATACAACAAAATAATCTTTCAAGTATGACTTGTAAGCAGGTTTAATGATATCTACTGACAATCTGAGACAGTAGTTATGGGAAAGGTGTGAAATACCATACTAATCACAACAGGATGCTAAATCTACAATCTAATGATACTTTATAAGTCAACCACATTATTTGATTACTGCTTAAAGGAAAAGACAATAGTTTATCTTATGAAGGTATGCACAATTAATAATTAGTAACTTGCTATGATAAGGAAGCCCAGTGTGAGAGCATACAATGCACTTCACTTTTCCAGCAGCAAGATTCCTGACATTTACTTGACCCATTTTTTCCCAATTTTCTTTTTAGAATACTGGACTAAACCTTTGTCAGTTCTAACTGACACCAAAACTGACCGACTATGGGACTCTCCTGTCACAACCAAAACCTTCTGAAAAATCTGTTGAAGAAAAAGTAAAACCAACCACTATCTGGTTAGTCCAGTGATCACTAATGTAAGTTCTGACAATGGCCAAAGTAGTCTGAAGAAAGAGATACATGCCTTGCATATGTACATGCTTATCTCTCCTACTTGCATCTTCAAAAAAGACTCTAAACCTACTTCTAAACGCGAAGGGTAAGTATTGCAATACACAGTCAAATAAAGGTCCCACTGTCTAGGTCATCCATAGGCACCATGGATTTCCCTCTAACTGAAAGACATAATCAACCTAAGGAAAGGCTGCTTTGGAAGATTTCTTTTACAAGGGAACAGATTTGCCTATCATTTTCACTTGGGGTGTTTTTTGTTTTTGTTTTTTTTTTTTTTCAAATGACATATAGCCAACTACAGAAAATGCTAATAACGACAGTTCTGGACTAGAATTATGAAAATCTAGCCTAGCCTGCCCCCCACGCCTTAGGGTGGCAAGAAGAACAAATAGCACTACCCCCCCCCCAAAATAAATCCATATGGGGAATTTTTCATGGAAATAGCGGTATGGGCCACCAGCTGGTAACATTGGGAATGGTTCTACCAAGGTTTCAGCTTTCCCTGCTACCACCAGGTCAATTGCAGGCACTCCTTGGCAGAGTTTCTCACCACTTATAAATAGTGCCCATGGTTTTCATCGTAAGTGGCACAGCATTTTTAAAATATACTACATAAAGGTAAGATAGAATGAGTGTACTATACAATTGGACTCACAACTACTTGAAAGCAACAAGGTATGACCAAGTGAGGGGAAGACAAGCTAGTTGGATGACACCGTTAGCAGTCCTGAGGAATTTTATCAATAATATTCGGTCAAAATTCTATTAATAGTGTAGGATACTGAAAATTCTGTGGTTTTTACTGAAGGTAGTTATGAGGTTATAAACTGTTCCCTTAGGAGTGACTTTTGTTCTACAGGTGTTCCACAATGTTACAGGAAATAAAAATGTGACTGTGTAAATTGCTTTTATTTCCTTTACAGAAATGGAGTGTGCCCAAAGAAATCAGCTTTGATTAATTTATTTCTTTTTAAAGGGATTCTCAAAAAAAATTTTGCAGAAAAGACATCATTTTTTTGCTTGGAGGTCTAGATTCTCAGTGGCACAAAGGGCAAACCAATCAGACATTATGCCAGGCCTGCAATTACAGGATGTGTCCCAACAAAATTCTGCAAACAATACCACACATCACACTGGACTCCTGCATATCTGAAATCCACTCTTATCCAAACCATCTACCTACTGTAATCACAGCATTGTACATTGCGTGGGTGCACAGCATTCATCCTGCTGAGATCTATTTTATGGCTCCCAATGGATAACAGACACCAGATTGGTAGATTATTATATCTGTGTTCTCCTACCTGTCACAGTGAATAAGTGATTTAATATATCGTTGTAGGATTAAGGCTTGATTTTTCTCTTAGGAAAGGAAAAAGCAGCACATGTCTTACAAAACTTTTATTCCTCTCCCAATCCTGACATCAGAACTATTTGACTTTTCTAAATATTTTAGACATATCCTTAGCCATCTATTCACAAGCATCAAAAATATTTTTCATGAATATAAATTAATGAAATCACCAGTAGTGATTTCTGCAGTGCATCTCAGATTGGATTGCATTGGGATTTTTTTGTTGTTTGGCATATATGTATGATGATGGTAACAGAATGCTCCTGTTGAATCGGCAAACTCTTGAATATGAGAAAAACTAGAATTCTTAAGGCAATGCATACCATGCTCATTCAGCTTTCTTGGGTAGATTATGATAAAGGTTTTGATTACAGGATGTCATCATATTTTTTCCCATGGGTCCTCTGCCTCATTCCATGCACAGATGCTCAATGAGCAGTGATCCAATACAGTTTTTATTTTTATTATTCCATGGGTGGATTCAGATCTAGATAGATATTATTAATTTCCTCATGAGTTTTTCCATAACTGTGTCTGCGTCATCACAAATATTTACTATTTTACTTCTGCAAAACCTCTGCAAAATGAGAATATGTTTCCGTATGATTTGTTTTGTAACATATAGAGAAATGAAGCACAAAGATTAAAGCTAAAAAAAATTCATTACACTGGATGCCCAATTTGAGATGACTACAACTTAATGTTTTGGAAAGTACGGCATGGAGCACCCCTTCATGCTGACAGAATTGCTGCTCTCTTTCACTTATCTTGCAGCACTTTTGCCAGTCCAGCACCAGAGTTCCAGCCTAAATGTAAAAAATGAGAAAAATACAAGTAGCCAGCTATTTAAAATCTGAGTGAATTGATACGGTCAATATCCTGGATCTGAAGAATCCAGGACAGAAAAAAAAAAGAACTGTATTATTTGGATCAGTTGCCTTATTTTTAAAATAATATTTTTTTCCTTAGCATTTCCTCGTGTCATTCACCACAAAACCCATATAGTCAAAGAACCAATCTGAAGAAGATAGAATCCTTAATAACGTATATCTCAACCTCCTTAAAGTAGGACTATCTGACACACTAAATTTCTCTGATTCTTTAAAGTCCGTCAAGGAGCATTGGGAACAGCCAAGATTTTCTGCTTCATGGTTTTTTTATATTATACGAAGAACTGCCTTTAGGGCATCTTTAGGATATCCTTACCTTTTGGACACCTAAACTCATCTCTTTGGGAGTCAAGCATGCTAGTACATTGCAGGAAACACAATCCCGTGGAAACACAGTGGGAAAACATACCTTTAATAGTTATATCACAAAAGTTTATTTGATCAACGAAAATTGCACAACTAATCATGAGCACTTCCTAACTTTTGCATGCCTGGCTTTACAAGGCTAGTTTTTATATGTTTTGTAAGGCAATATAAAAAATTTTTTTGGCATATGAGGTCATACTGACATCAACACTGGTTTTCAACAAGAAAATCAGCTTTCAACCTATTCATCTGCCTCATCATCTACCAGTGCAATGGTAGGGCCATGACCCATTACCAATGAGAGATTCTCTGTGATTCTCTGAAACTCTTCTGCACTAATAAGTGCTCTGACAGATACTTTGATTATTGTTGAACAAATATTCACTGAGAACAAAAGTCTGGTAAGGCTAAAGAATTCTGGATTAATTTTTACATTTTGGAGGACAAGTGCTTTGAGGTTGTGACCTTTCTGCCTATCTACCAAGCCAAATCTTCAATTTGGGCTGCATTTTCTCTTGTTTGTCACTGTGCCAGACCTTTGTGTTCCCCTTCTTCATCATCTCAATATCATCACCCTAGAGTCGTCGCCTTCATATGCCTGGCTTTCAGCTTTATATATTCTATGCCAGTTCATCCTGTTTACATAAAAACACCTTTCCTCTCATACTCTCTCATCTTTCAAGTTATTGTTCCCCTGATTCTCAGCTAAATGCAGGTTATTTTTTAAAACGTGGTGGAACAAATTTCTCTCAAACTGAGAAGCAACTAAGCTGGTCTTGCAAATCTTCAGGGCAGGGTGGAGTGAACCTGAAAGAGACAATTCTTCAAGGAAAAGTTTATACCAACGCAATAATGTTTTGATACAGTTCTAAGTAACTGAAAACATAGTAGTTTAAAGGGAAACATCAAACTAACTTGGCTGCAGGCAGCAGTGCTGGGTCCACTTACCATAAATTCCTGTCCCTTTCACAAAAATAACCAGACCTGGAAATGTCAGTTTTCCATTTATAAATAGATTGATTAGTCTCTTCTGATCCTGCTTTTTTGTGTCATCTGGCACCAAAGGACCAGAAAGTGGGCAAACCTCCCCAGATGCAACTTTCTTCAGTGTGGACTGATGTAGTGTCAGAACATCGCAAATGAAGCAGGTGCCATGGTTGCAGCTCTGCTGCTCTTTACTTATTGACAGGTCCTCCTTCCAGAGCCACTATCAACCACTGTAGTGCATAAAAAAAAAAAGACTCTGCAGCTTTGACACACTGATGCCAAAGGTGGAGCTCCTGGTCAAAAGGAGTGCAATTCTACGATTTATATAGAGTTTTGAATCCAGATTTACTGTGTATTGAATATTTTTGGGTGTATAAAGCATGAGACAAAACTGAAACATGTCAGGAGAAATAATTTGAGTTTGCTCTAATCCCTAATACATGCACAAGCATGAACAGACTAGACATAGTCCTGACTGTGCTTTCCCATTTGAGTCCTCCACACCAATCTTGCATTGCCTTGCAACAACTTTACATGGTAAATATAGGGAAACCAAACTGACGTTTCTAAATGTGCCTGAGTTTACAATATAGATGCACACACACAGAGCACATCTCTGGACTCACACTGGGTGCTACACCCCCAGGGAAATCTGAGGGCAGCAGTTTTACCAGGCCGAGTGCTACAATCCCATAATCCTGCCCACCAGATTCATACCCTGGAGTCTGAAGGTCCACTGGAACACAGGAGTCCATTGCCGAGTCCTCACCCTAAACCAAAGACAGGTCAGGCAGAACGAGGCTTAGATCTTGCAAGCAAAAATTGGGTAAATTTCAAACGCTAAATTCCAAATGCTACACTTTTTTCCAAATTAACACCTATTTCCAATCACAAACAGACTCAGGCTGACTGAATCCTCTGTAAATATGCATCCACATGTGGACCAAGAAGTGTAGTTTCTCAATTTATGTGGAAGAGAGGTTCCTTCAGGTAAGAAAAGAACATAGGTGTTTTTAAGAACAGGAGTATCTATTGTTATGTGTTGTATCTGGGTCTGACATAAGTTCTTAATGCAACAGATATGTGGAACTTCAGACCCTCACTGCCTAAAGTAGACCATTGGATTTTAATTTTTTAGTGTGTGTAGAGCTCAATTTCTTGTGTTATTTAAAGCTGTGGTTCTGTTTGTGTTATATTCATTGAGTCTAAAACATGTCTATTGAAAACAAAAAGTGGCAGAAACAAATTTCTTAACAGTAATTTGTAGGTGTTAAAAAGGGCATTCTTTATTTAGCATGCTGGACGTTCAGAGGATAGCTCCTCTAATTGAAAGTGCCAAATGACAGATAGACAGGGCTTTTTATTACATATACTGTTTATATAATCATTAGATATTCTTTCAATACATATTCATTATATTGTTTTACATAGTCACACCCTTATTGGAAGTCCTTTTTTGGTCCTTACGGGTCTTCTTTGTCGTCTTGTCCTCAGTTCTTGAGCAGGCACTGTGTCATAGTGTTTCATCCCCAAGAATTGAAACTTTTGTTCTTTATCTTATTTAGGTACACAGAGCTTACTTTGCATCCTGGTTTTTTGAGTTACATACCTTACCTAACTCTCTAGGACTTCTCTAAGATTATATTGTTCCTTATTTGAGCATTCTGGGGTACTATAAGTAAAGTTTCTATGTCTCTTATGACTATTAAGGCATGAAGCTGGACAATTGAAAAGATGTATAGGACCATATAAATTTTCCTTTATTGTAATAAAATACTCAGAAGACAAACAGATAGCATTTCCCAGACACAGATGATTGTTCAAGGCAAAGTACATTCTAAAAAACTTAATACTATGATGCTGGGGAAAATCTATCTCTTAAGAAATATTAAGGGTATTTGAATTAATTCTGTCACCTTTTGTGATACTTTTCCCATAATTATTTTGTGGAGTATGTACACATAGTGTAGGTATTTATTTGTGCTTTAGATGCCATACTTTATTCACCTGTCTTTCCATAAAGCAAGTCATCTATAAATCCTGTGCCATATCTGCCAATCCCACGGGGATGATATAAAAATGCACTAGGAACCTGTGCTTAGGTAACAATACCTTCTCTATCAGCATGTATGAATGTCTTGTTTACTCTTCCCTTGAGCAGACATGTTTCTATGCACGTTCTACAGGACACTATACTAAGAAGGAAAATCACTGTCACAAAGTTGCATACAAATGGAAGTCTCTTTTGGCAGTAACACATCCTTAAGATTGTAAGCCAACTGCTGTTAAACGATCTGAGGAGGGGAAGGGTGAAGAAAATATTTTATTGTGCTCTTTGCACAATTTTTTTCAGTAGTCTGAAGAAGTAAAAAAATAACAGTTATTAAAATAAACCTCTCTTAAGATGTCTCTGAGAAGAGTTAGTGGATTTCTGAGTAGATCCTGATTTACATCAATTAGTACTACCTGTTGTGACATACCTGTGCTGAGCTTGTTATGGCTTAGTCCTTGCTTTATTGAACCACCTTTGAAATTCATAAATTGTTTTCAAATTAGCTGCTTAAGGCTAATTCCTGCAGGCTCTCTTCCCCATTGCTGCTCTTCACTGGAACTGTGGCTCCAGAGCCCAGCTTCCTGGACTTTCAGGGTCTCTTATTCTTTACTGTCTTCCTCCTACTTCTCCTCCTCCTCCAAAGATGTACATCCAGTTGAGCAGTAGCAATATTCTGTAGCCCTGCTTTGATGTTCCTTACCTTCATTCTGGCAATTGCTTGATATTTATAAGTCAGCAAAATCTTTGTTGCAGAAGCTATATTATCACAGTGTGCTGGTCATGTTATAGTTATATCTGTTTATTTAGTTACTTTTTTGGTTTTAAAATACAGTCAATACTTTTTCATGTCAACCATATATAATCAATGACGACTATGATGGGCAATGAATCAAGACATTTGAGGTTGAGGTGAGCAATTCATAGTCTTCTGAGAGAGAAGATGAGAATCCTCTTTTTAAGTATCACTCCCAAAGTAGCTTATGATCTGCTGCGGCCTCCTTCAGATTCAATGTTTATTAAAATTAGTAGTTTATGCCTATGTAAGGGATGTGAGTACATAAAAAGTCTACTTTATGTTGAGATAACATTAAGTACAGTAGACACTGTAGTGAAGTTAGCTAGTCACCGCACAGTTATCCCCACCTCTAATGTGTCAAGGTTATAAACAGTCCCATCCCAGCCCTATGGCAAAGATCTGTAAATATTGACTCCAGTTTTTCTCATTAATCCACAAAATGAATTAAATACTTTCTTTACAGAGCATATGACCATCACCTCTCCCTTGAAAATCTTTCTGTAGCAATTAGACTCTGAAAGCTTGATTCTGCAAGATGCAAAATATCCACCTCTTTTTCAGAAACATGGTTTCAGTAAATATTTAAAATTGTGCATATAACGGCAGCTAGTAACAGTCATTTTTATGTTCATCTTCTTAAGCATAGATGCAAGCCTTTTGGTGAGTTGTACAGGAAATCTCAGCAGTTTAAAGGAATGACTAAATATGACTAAGAATTATGACTTGAGTAAAGTTGAAGGAGTGATATATCAGGACCTTGTCTATTAGAATGAACTCCAGGTCTTCTTCCATTCTTTTTCATCTAGGCAAACACATCCTACTAGTTCCCTCTGTCCTCCCCCCTACAGGTTTCCTAAACAAAAAAAATTCTTACCTATTTTGCTTTATTTAAAATACTCCAATAGCTGTTCTTCCACGTCTCCTGTCTATTCAATGCAAGTGAAAACCGTAAAATGAAGTTGAGTAATTCTGGCACCCAAAGAAAGTGCAAGAAGACACTTTTGAACAGCCAGACAACACAAAAGCACTGCTATATTATACTCTTTGTCATTCCAATTTTAACAATAACAATAAGTATATTAATCACCAACACCACTGAAGTTTTGTGTGCAATTAGCATTTCAACACCCTCTCCCTTTGCTGGGGTGGAGCAGTTTGCCTCCATTGTGAGCTGCTTTTAATGGTGGTGCAAGAATGGACGGCTCTATGATTGCATTTTGGAAACTGGTGGCAATTCAGTTGTTAGAGGAGAGCTCAAGTTTCTTTGTTTGTTTGTTTATTTGTTCCTGTACTTGTGCTTCTGCTGTGTTAACTCATGGAAATTGCTTAGGGACAGATTTAAATCAAAACAGACAGTTTCCATTTTTGCTCTGTAACTAGTAAGGTTTGTTTAAGAGGCACTGCTGCTGGAACATAAGGCATGTCTGGAATGTTTGTTTACTTACTGTTTTGAGCATGTGCCCTTTTGTTAGGAAACAGGGTTTTCCACGGTGCAAATCTTCAGTGCCAGTGGCTGAGCCTCTTAAAATAATAGTGGATTGAGATGAGTTATTCTAATTTTTAAATAAAGATGTTTGCATGCTATTTAATGCAATGGCATCAGATATTAACCTCAGGCCTTACTGGTCTTTTAAAGACCTCCACAAATTATACAAGCATACGCATGTAAGTGGTTCCTAGGATTATGCCTCAGCAACTCGAAAATGTTTGTATTTCTTCTGTGTTGGATGTATTTTGCTTCCCCAAGCTGACAAGTCCTTCCTGGTTAATCCTACCCAGTTCTGTGACTTGCCCATCCCATGGGGATTTGGTGCATGGAGGTTATTTGTTCTATTAATCAGGAGGTTCCTAAATTCTAATCCTTGGTAAAGCACTGGATTGCCATCTGACCTTGGCAAGTCACTTGACCTCCTTTTGCCTCAGTCAATCCAGCTGGAAAATTGGGTAAAAAGCAGGACTTTACTGGAAAACAGATGCTGCATCTGAGATGAGATTCCTTTTGCAAATAATAAAGCAACCAGAGTGAAACTAAATGGGCACTTCTGCAAAAGGCAACTTTCTGGACTTTGCTAATCTTTGTTACATTTTAAATTTGGTAAGATCATCAAAATGCCTTGTTTGACACAATATGTGCTGGTGGTTGAATGGCTGATGCAAGGGGGGGTTTTAACTTGAAAGAGCACATAGCTTTCTTCATTTAGCAATTTACATTGATTTTTGATGTAGGAGGAATGAAGTAATGAAGGGACTAGACATGGATATCATATCTGACTGAGACAGCAACATGCCATGGGCCATATTCTCTGGCCTGCTCTGTTCTGTTTCACTGTTCTAATGGGGGAAGAATAAAAAGAAGCAGCAGTCAGTACTTGTCTCCTATTTGGGGAAGCAAAAATGCTATTATCTGAAATGTTCACCCTTGGATCAAAGGGAAAGTTGTTCTCCTAAATTCTTCTGCTACTCTATTCATTTTTTATTCTAAATGACTACTAATCATTATACTAATGATGTAATTGGCGATATCTACACAAATACATCATATTTCACTGGTGACTAGAGTGTCTAATGTCCTTATTACAAATCTAACAGAATCCTGACATTTATGTAGAAAACCAAATTTGTCTCAACACAAAAATCTTTTACTTGAAAGTGTTACAAATGGCCAACAGAGACTAACATGATGACATGGCCGGAAATGGGATCCCAATAGAGGATAGAGATAATAGATAATGAGAAGTCGTGATGAACTGATCATTTGTGCCTACATATACTTAATGCATTGCAAGAAGCTTGAAAGAACTTCATTTTTGTGCATTCTCACAATTACTGTGCTCTTGTTTACTTTTACAAAATCATTAAGCACTTTACAGCTCTGTCTGATTTCATGGAGTTCAGCATTGCCATCATCAATTTTTTTAAGTCATGATACTTATTTAAATTGCTAAATAAGGGTTAGAGCTTGCGCACAGGATGTTAAGTTCTGGATAAGTTTTTTGTATCATTAAAATAATTTAAATATGAAATAGAGAGTGGAACTCAAATGATGGAGACTCACCTAAAACGAATTTAGAATAAAATGGTAACAGATTTGAAAGGCAGAACTGCTAAATTTCACAAAAGTAACTGACCAGGAATTAATTCTCTTAGATAAAGGGAGAAAACAGCAGCTAAAGGAGACAACCATTTTCATACATTTGGGGGGGTGATTGTTTTCTTTTCTACAGTTCTTCTATTAGTCTTTTATTCTTGGTGGCAAAGGTTCATATTTTTTCTTACTAATTCTCTCTGACAATAAGTTGGCAGCTTCCTTGCAAAAATATGCTGGTGATGTTTTAGGTTGGCCTCACCCTTAGGGAGATAAGGGGCATGGTAGGAGTCTTTGTTTCTTGTCATATTAAATATAGAGAAGTATTTTTTCTTTGTTTCTATAAACAGAATTTCTATTTATTGCACAGCACATGGTACTCAAAATACACCGTGATTGAGTTCAGATTACTTTTCCATGTAGTGGGTAACCTTTAACTGGTAAGTGAGTGGTATGATATGACTTTGAATGGCATCTCCCATATCATCTTCCCATAAAGCCCCACTGAATAATTACTAATAAAGAATACTTCTATCACCTGTCAGCCCATGCATGAAGGCATTAAAGCAGTTAAAAAATCAGCTATGCATTTTAGAAAGTAATGTTTCAAAGACAGTTGTTCTGAAGAAAAATTGAATTTTTCTAATGAAAAATTCCGAAGTTATAACACTCACCTTTATCTCAAAACAAGACAAAAATCAAAATGAATGAAAGATCTGTGACTACTATAATATATTATCTTATCAAACTAAATATTTCCAGTTTTTAAAATAGTCAATTTCGGCATATCAAGGTGAAATTATTCATTAAAAGCTTTCCAAACAAAATTTGTAATTGCATTGTAAATGGTTCTTTGTCAAAGTATGATCTGTATCTGCTGTGTGGTTAAGCTGTGTTGTCTATAATACAGTGCTGGGCACTATACAAGAAAAAAGGCGGGAAAAAACTCTACTTTTCTGAAGAATTTGCCCTCTAAAAAAAGAGAATGTGACAGACAGGAAGGGGAACAGATGCATCCCTTCTGATCCAGGCTGATACCAGTCTCCTCTGTTCAAGTCTACATCCCAATCCAGCTTTCTCCCCACCTTTGAATTCTAAATCCACCCACGAGTCATTCCCTAATTTCAGTTTCATTCAGACCTTCCACTGCTGGGTAATAGATGTGCAGAGAAGTGCTTCCATCTCACTGCAAGATGCCTCAGTCAAGGCTATCTTATGTGCATGGTTTCTGACATTCTGGTACTGGATTAGTTGTATAGAAAGACTGTACAGACAGAAGTCATGCCTTTTGACATCATTCTCTTTTTGTTCTTTGCCTCTTGCCTTCTTGCTCTAGTGTGCTGCTGGTGGCTAGTGAGAGTTAGTCAGAGTTTGTCTGATACTAGTTACTGGGTATACTTTCCCAGTGTATTCCTGAGCCACATGTTTGCATGTGTTTAACAAAAAATTCCTTCTTTCTACAGACACCTATTACTCATTTTTATCATCTCCCTCTTCTTGACTGAAGCTACATTAGAAGAACAGAAGGGGAATGTTTGAGTATGAAGATATGGGCATGGATGATTTTTCTTTCCATGTGTTATGTGATGGTTGGGAAATACTATATGTTTGTCAATGAAATCACTAGTCTCGGTCTTGCATTTTTCATTGATGCAGAATTATTGGGGGGGTTGGAGGTGGTAGTGACACCACACTTCTTGACTGTTATTTCCTTCAGATTTTTTTTTGAGGGTTTAGGTAGTTGCTACTGATAATGTGTTCTGGTGAACAAAATGAACAACAATTTGGGTTATTGTATTTTACCTGTACAGCATCTTTAAGTGAGAGCTGACAGTGTTTGACTCTATCTGGGCCATGCTCTCAGGAATTAACCAAACGGTGAACTCTGATACTCAGCTTGCCTGTCTTCCTGATAACCCTACAGCACCCACTGTGTATCTGCACAGCCTTTTGACAAAATTCACCTTGTACTCAGGATCAATCTCAACGGTTAAAAAAAACTCCCCCATTTTCCTGGAGGGGAACATTTTATGCTTCCTTCTGAGCACACACAGAAAATAGTAACATGTTAGTAATGTCATGTTCTAGAGAAAAATCTGTATTTTCTCTAATTGATTCAGCAGTTATTTTGGTTTTTTATTTTATCAGTAATTAAATAATATATACTTAAAAATGTGCATATATAAAAACATACATGCAATTTTTTTACCTATCAGGCAGAATTCTCCGTAGTCAGTAAATCACATCAGGATTTTTTCTCTTCTTTTATTTTTCTTTTTCTTGTACAAGCAAACTATATCAGTACAGACTGCTTAAGTTAAAATTCTTCCTTGTGCCTCTACTGTCTTGGAGAATAGATGGATTTGGAGATCTTGTCCTATCTCCTTTCTCTTTTTGGTATATTTCTATTTAAAGTCTCACTGCCTGATAAAATGCCTGTATTTAGTGTCTCTGACTCTAGAAGTTTCATCTCCTGTGAGAAAGATGAAGGCTTCATATAAGAAAGAAGCAGATAATAGCTACCTCACACCAGTTGTCTGTAGGGCTTAATTCTTAGAATTGCAAGCAGTACACAGAGAAGTGGACTAGCCATGGGATCAGCCCTTATGCAAAGATGTCCCAAGATCCCCTAAAGGAATATGTGAATAATGTTCAAAGTAAAAGACTCACTCTGGTGTTATTGCTTTTATTAGGATTATTTTTAACACTCATATCTTACCTTTCCTTAAAATCACCTCCACTGTACCAGAAGAGACGTAGGAAGAATAGTGTCCTTTCCACCCGGCTCCCCAAATATGTTTTGGGACAAACTGTAGTGATTATAGAGGCAACATCACGTGAGTACTAGCATGATTAGGCTGCCATGTCTTAAATATCATGCTGTTCCCAGTACTCTGGAGTCTATATATTCCTGGCAGTTGCCCTGTGAAGGAAGTAGTTTGTGTGTTGATGGATACCATGCAAATTGTTCTGTCTGAAGGAGCTCTTGCACAATTAACCTATGTAAGAGGAGAAGAAAATAGATTCCCTCTGCCTGTGTAATGTTGTCACTCAAACCACACCTAAAAATCAGCAGGAGACTGAAAGTTTGGGGAATTGTTGGTTTTGGCTAGCAATCACTATGCAACATACAGCCAGATCCTGAGCTCAGTGGCATGAGGATAAATCAAAAACTCAGTTGAAATGGCTTAAGTACTCCAGGTTTACATCAAAGCAGCATAGTCAGAATGACCTAACTGCACGTACAACCACCTAAGACAAAGAAAAGCACCCTAAAATTATTTGTGTAAATGCTTGTGAAATTTTGAGGAGTACTGTCTGCTTTGCATACTTTTCGTTACTATTTACAACTATTTAAAGAAAACTACCATTGTTGTCAAAGCAAATTAACTTGTTCTTTGAAAATCAATCTTCCCTTTTTTTAGGTGTATACTGTATATCCTCACACATTTTTTTGCCAGTGATGGCTTGACACGTTTTTATCTCCATGAACAACAAAGCCATGTATAAATCCATGCAATTGTCTTTTAAGATATGAAGGAGGGAAAAAACATAATTTACAACACAAATATATAAGTTTTTTATATAAAAAGCATCACACGTATTGATCAAAATGACTTTCTTTACAATATTTGATGCTCAAAAGAGAACTAATTGGATTACATGTTATAAGTGTATATTATCCCATTCAAGCTGTGCCAAACAGGAAAATTGACAAGAAAGCGTCTACACTGGAGTCACACACCTCCAAGTTGTAATCAGATAACAGTCTCTTTATACTGAGTGATATTATCCTAAAGGACCTCTTCAGATATCTTCTAATAGGAGTTTGGAACATCTTTATTAATCTTTATGTAGATTAGAAACACCTTCCAAATATTTCTTACATTTGCCTACCTCTTAGTTTCCAGATATATTTGTTAAGGATACATAGTCTTTGCACATAATGAAACTGTTACTCATATAATTCAAAAATCTAATGTAGGACATTTAATCTAAACCACATGCATCCATATTTATAAACAGCACAGGATGAAAACAAAATTGTCATTTATGCACATACAGCATATATATTCTATAATAAACTCTTCCTAATCAGTTGTGCACTTTTTAAAACAATGTAAGATAAATGACAATGCTGTCATTTGTATATTGTCCCTCAGTTCTCTAATGGAAAGCTTTTTTTTTTTTCCTTGCCAGCTCATTTCTGACAATGTTAATGATTCACTATAAAGCAGTTTCTGTGCTATGATTTGTGACATTCAGACTGGTTAGATGGGAGGACTAGGCAGGTTTCTGGGGAGTGTTTTGGATGCAGAAATGCCTTGAAGATAGCACTTTATTATATTTAGGACAAGTATGACATCCCACTTCAAGGAAAAGGCCCCTATACATATTGAGAAGGGATTTCTATGGTTTAAGTGGGGAGGAGAAGGTTAGTTTAAAAGAATGCCTCTGTGTTTTCTGAGATGACATAAAGATAGGAGGTAGAGAAATGGAGGCAGGAGGCAGAAGGATTATGGATAATGGAAGAATTTTGCCTGAGGGTATGTGCCTGCTTTGCCTATTCCTGTATAACTAGAATATTTATAATTCAAATACTTATCTTTAATAATTAAAAATGAAGGAATATTAAAGACAAAAGGTAGAGAATATTATGTACACATATGTAGGCATCATGCATTAAATCCCTACACTTGCAAAATATAGCAAGAGGTAGATTTAAAGAAGGTTAAAAAAGTGAATATTTTAAAATGTCTCGAGAAAAGAATTTCTAATTCTCTCCAGTTCTGCCAGAAGTGATACCCCTTACTTCTTATTTCTACACATAACTAGTCATGGAGAGAGCTACTAAAAATACACCGCATGGTGGCTTGACATCAGCACATCAACAATTAAAAAGTGGATACAAATATTTCAGATTTTCACAACCTTAAAAGTTTTGCTCATGATTTATGAAAACATCAGATTTGCCAAGGCAATTGCATTTTGCTTTTACAGGACACTTAGTTACGTAGCTTAAGTAAACTGGTAGTTGCAACAGAATGTAATATTCTACCACATTCAGTTACACCCTCTGATCTGCCTTCCACAGACAGCGAAGAAACAAAGAAAAACAGCCATTGCTGAGGATCGAGAAGAGTGTTTGAAAAGAGAAAGAGACCTCAAATATGCCCCTAGGTAATATAAGGCTTTCAATTACAAGCAGAAAAACAATAAAAAGGCTGCAACAAATAATTTAAAAAGGGAAATTTATGCAAACAAATAATAACAGAAATTAATCCATTATCTTTGAATAATTTGGAAGATGTCAGTGCAAATATAAATAGCACAATGAAATCAAAAAGGCTATGAAAATATATTTCAGAAAGAGAAATTTTGGACATCAAAATATGACTAAATCAAAGATTGAAGTCAAATTATTCACCAAGGGTAAAATAGTTCAATTTTGAAGGATGTTGCCTTTATGAAATTGAATTTATGGATGATAGCTTAAACCAATGCTTGAAAATCAGAGGTGTTAATATTTACACCTTTCCTCATTACAGCAAGGAAAAGACTAATGAAGAATTAGACATCCAAATCTCTTTGCTCTTCTATCAAACAGAGTAATCCCTGGCTGAACATTATAACAACCTTACAATAATAAGAACTATTCTTTTATGTGTGTACGTATATATATTATATGAATATTATATATAATGTAAGTTTTAAAACGGATGCACACTGGATGACAAGTTTAATATATTTATGTTGTAATATATTTATGCCGATACCAAATTACAACTAATGAATAAGACTAGTGAAATCATTTTTCTAAATGGAGGAACTTGTTCATAATCTAAAAATATATCAGAAAAAGCAGTGAAATGTATTGTTGAAATATAAGTCCATCCTATATAATCTACTTCACCAGTCTCTGCAGATTTAGACCAACCATGCTATTGACTTGTGGTTTTTAATAGATATCTGAAATATTACAGATCAAATAAACACCCATGAAGGTCACTGTTTTTTAAGTATAAATGTCCAAACAAGATTTTTTTTAATGGATTTTTTGCTTTTGATTTCTTTTGCAAAAAATATCAGTTTTCCCTTAGGACATGAACCACCACCCATCCCAGTCAACGAAGGGCTCTCACTGACTTCACTCAGTTTTAGGGTTGGCTCATTGGACAGAGAAACAAGGGGAAAAATTTTATATAATTTTAGGACTTACAGTGTGAGTCTTAAAATTGTCTGGAAAAGGCATGTGTAAGTAATAAGGGAATTCACCTAGCATTATTGACTCAATGCCAAAGTGACAAAGTCTTTATGTATGGCTGGGAGTTGCTATACAGCATGCAGTACTGGTGCAGTTAGTGGCAACTAATCAGTCATGGAGTGGACCCAGGTCAGTGAGTTTGCTAGCCTGTTACCAGTAATCTGAATGTATCCTCTCTTTACCTTGCATCCACTGTGGCAGAGGCTCAAGGAAAGCAAAGGGTAGGTTGGCTGCTGTCTTTGCCCACATCCTGTCAACACGGGTTGATGACGATGAGTAATAGATGGGAAAGACATGTGATGCTTAATTAATTACATTTGACTGCTGTGTGGTTTTTTTGTTAACTTATTTTTGCTGTACACATTTTAAGTTTCTAGTAATTACCAACTTTTATTTTTGGTGTGTGCTTTTGTGAAGAAGGCCTGTTGGAAGCGATTTTATAGCAGCTTATCCAAATGCAGATACTACCTGTTTATGAGCTTTGTATTAAGGGAGTGGTGTGTTTGGAGGTTTGCACTTTAAATTAAACTGAATTTCTTCATTTATGCATGTCTGTTCATTTGAAAAGCCATTATTACAAAGGAAAGGAAAGTATTTTTTTGAGTAATTGGTACAGAACAATATAATAGCTCAAGTACATCACAAATGAGAAGCTGTTAGACCTCAGTGTTAGACCTTCCATCCAAACACAACCCAGCTCCCTTTCCTGAATTTGTATCTGTCTAGTCAATACATCATCAGCCTTTCCATGATTCATGCCATGTACTTCTTCAGCCTAGAGAGATACCTCTACTCCTCCTTCTTTCCTATTACTTTTGCAATCAGGCCATCTTTGCCACAAAGAAAAGTCCACTCCAACATAAACCTACAAATTGAAAAAAAAGAATTAAAAAGAAAAAAAAAAGAATTAAAAAGAAAAAAAAATATTAGTGAAAAAAAGTTAATTTTGGGGTGTTAAGGTAAAAAGATTAAGTCCGAAAAAACCCCACTGTTCCCAATATAGAAACCTGTCTGGGATAGGTTCTCCTTTTATTTTTTTTAATTAGACAAAATATTAATGTATTAATGACTGTAGAATGTTCAGAATGAAAAACAGAAGAAAATAAGCCCTTATCAGCATGCATGCAGGAGGAATACAGGAGATGAGTATGTGTATCCACAAATGGAGTCATGGAGTGAACATCTAACTTGGTGACCACCTTATGACATGAACCTATTCGGTAGCTTGAAAAGCATCCTGTCTGCAATCAAAGAAAGGAGGAACTCAGGAAGTTCTGAACTAGACAGGTAGCATTTAGTAGCACAAAAGTAACTTTACCAATGCCACACAGGATTTCAGTGGAGTGATAGAGCAGGGAAGATGAGCAATGGACTGCAATTTCTATGGACTTCAGAAGACATCCACAGTTTGTATTCATGAGATTTATAAACTGCTGACAAGCAGTTGGTATCACTAGAACAAAAATTATTGCTCTTCTCAAAATTCTATATTCTTTACCTGCTAAACCTGCCATCCTATGAGTATTAAACACTGCGAATATTGCCTTCTGAAACATGCAGTATTTGTCTATGTGAACCTTTTCCTATGCTTGATGGCCACTTTGTAACATTCATTTTTGATAGATAAGGAGGAGATAAGTTATTCTTAATAATAAATAGCACAGCTGCTACCCGAAGCTTAACATGCTCAACTCTTAAACATCTCTTATAATTATAACACTGAAAACACCTTCCTCTTAAAATTAGATGATTAGAGATATAACAAGTGGCTGTCTCAACTCAGGTTATCAGATATCTTCTAAACAATCCAGGCGAGGCAACTGACCCTTATGAGGACGTGAATAAGCCTGAACTGAGATGGGTGCAGTCTGTTCCTGGAATTCGTCCTTCAGTATTATCACATCTTTTTTCTTCATGTCATGCTACTTGGTACAGAATAGGTGACATGTGTTATAAGCTCTTCATCAAGGCATTGAAAAGATGTGGTCAAGTATCATCGAAGAGAGACACCCCAGAATATGAAAGTAAGTTGCTGAACATTGGATTTGCATCCTCACTTTTGTAGTACAGCTGCTACAAGTGTTTGATCTACACTCAGCAAAGCAGTTTGGTCCAGTAACATGTCAATGACCCCATGGCATAGTAGTAGCAAATATTTTCATGCTAAATCTTACTCATATGAATATCACCTCCAGAACTGAAAAAGAATCTTGACATACTCCTCTGGTTATCCAACTGTATGTATGAAGGTAATCTTTAGTTTGGCAAAGAGAAAAGGGACCTGCTATGTCTGTACTTGAACAGTGCTCACGAGAACTGGAGGCAGGGAGAAAACTGCATGGCTATAAATTTCTGTAAAATGCAAAAATAAATAGACAGTAAGAAGGTAGAAGGTCCAGAAGGCACAGATACAGGCAACTGTAAACAAAAGTTTACTAACCAGCTATTTATAGGTCAGTCCAAGTATTCCTACCAAATTACATCCAACCTGCAAAACAAATGAAATTCCCCCACACTTTCAGGATTGCTGGTCTGCTCAGACTTTGTGAGTGTGACTGTGGCATGTAGAGGGTAGGAGAGTATGGATACCTACATATGTGTAGACAGATCCTCAGTTCATACACCAAATTTCATGCCAGAAACCACCGATGTCTAGAATAAAAATGAAGGAAATTGGCAGGACATCATGGATTCCAAGATATTTATAAACTTGGAAAGTTTTAACAATGTAAAACTGTGTTAAAATGGAGCCAACTACTGAGAATGCTGGCAGCCTGGAAGCTAAAAAGCTCTGTATGTTCATCTATAGTTATGTTTGAGCATGTTTCAGCATATTTGTGCTGTTCTTGTAATATACTAAAACTCGGAGGGTATCTCTCAAGTCCACTGTTGCCTTTTGGTATTAGATTTCTATTTTTCTTTTCACCATCCCACACCCAAACTCATCATTAGTGCTGTGTTGTTTGTACAGAAATTTAAATTGCCTAAAAAGTTGTGTGTAGACCAGCAGAACATAATACCTCTTTCACAACTCCTGCATTACATTTTCTTGATAAAGAGAGGAAAACTCCAAGCTCTTAAATTGAGGGAAATTCTTTAATGTTATTATTATAACATTTAACCCAATTTCTAAAAATAACATGCTAGAAAACAGCTGAGTAATTATGGAAGTCTGTCCAATAGACAGCATTCAGACACACAGGCTCATGATCTTCCATGTGGTGACAAACCAGTTGAAGTAACTCAGAAGGCTTTACATTTGCATCTAAAGTGATGAAGTGATGTTGCCCACGGCTAGAACACAGTGTATATGCTCAAACATGCAACTTTCATTCAAAACAGAATGTGTGTAAAGAATTAAGTCACCAAGAGATATAAAAAAACTTTGAAAATATTGAGTTGCCTAATTGCCAGTGTTAGTCTGAGTAATAAACAAAATGTGTTAGATACACTAATTTATAGAGAGCAATTATATATGATTATGTGATTAGTACCACATCCAATGGAATGATTCATATCATTGGAATGTTAACATCAGTAGCTATATACTGTTAGGAAAGACAAGGAAACTACAGGAGAAGCAGTGGATAATGTACACTGTATAGCATTATCTGCTCTAAAATTACTGACCCAGAAAAAAAAAAAAAAGATATTTGGAATGCTTGTTGATCAATGTATTAAATGATAAATCATGAGATGGAGTAGTGGTGCAGAAGTTAGCAGCAGGCTACTAGATTGAATTTAGGAAGAGGATTAACAGCTTTTTAAAAAATCTATCTGAGATTGCTAGATAGAAAAATTGCATTGTGAGGATGCTAATCAGGAGTTATGTGCAGGAAATTTTACCCATTGAAATATCCTTACAGTCTGAAAACTCTGGAGAAAAGAAGGGAAAGGGAAGGGAAGGGAAAAGGAAGGGAAAGGAAGGTTCTGGAAGGGAAGGGAAGGTTCTGGAAGGGAAGGTTCTGGGAGGGAAGGGAAGGGAAGGTTCTGGAAGGGAAGGGAAGGTTCTGGAAGGGAAGGTTCTGGAAGGGAAGGGAAGGGAAGGTTCTGGAAGGGAAGGGAAGAGAAGGTTCTGGAAGGGAAGGTTCTGGAAGGGAAGGTTCTGGAAGGGAAGGTTCTGGAAGGGAAGGGAAGGGAAGGTTCTGGAAGGGAAGGGAAGGGAAGGTTCTGGAAGGGAAGGGAAGGTTCTGGAAGGGAAGGGAAGGGAAGGTTCTGGAAGGGAAGGGAAGGTTCTGGAAGGGAAGGGAAGGTTCTGGAAGGTTCTGGAAGGGAAGGGAAGGTTCTGGAAGGGAAGGTTCTGGAAGGTTCTGGAAGGGAAGGTTCTGGAAGGGAAGGGAAGGGAAGGTTCTGGAAGGGAAGGGAAGGGAAGGTTCTGGAAGGGAAGGGAAGGTTCTGGAAGGGAAGGGAAGGAAAGGGAAGGGAAGGGAAGGGAAGGGAAGGGAAGGGAAGGGAAGGGAAGGGAAGGGAAGGTTCTGGAAGGGAAGGTTCTGGAAGGGAAGGGAAGGGAAGGGAAGGGAAGGGAAGGGAAGGGAAGGGAAGGGAAGGGAAGGGAAGGGAAGGGAAGGGAAGGGAAGGGAAGGGAAGGGGAAAGAAAAAAGAAAAAAGAAAAAAAAGAAAAAAGATAAAAGAAAAAAAGAAAAAAGATAAAAGAAAAAAGAAAAAAGATAAAAGAAAAAAAGAAAAAAAGAAAAAAGAAAAAAAGAAAAAAGAAAGAAAAGGAAAGGAGAGAAAGAGAGAAGGAGATGTGTTTAGCCATAGAACAAAGCAGAAAGTTGGTTGCAAAACTGACCCAATCACGAGTCAAAAGATTTTGAAATAATTAGATAAGAGGGCAATGAGACATTTTTTATAGTGAATAAAAACCAACAACAGTAGAATGTAAACAACTGAGATATCTAAAAACTCTCTGTCTGATGGTGTTCATAAAAATATTACTGTTGGGTTTGCAATATGTCAGAAAAAATAGTACCTAGTGATGACAGATATCTACTATGCGACAACTGTGAAATTATCAGTCTGCACAAGCGGAAGAAGCATTCAACAAATATTTATGCTCCAGAAAGATTATAGTTTTGTATTTCACAGAGAAGAAAAATAATGTACATTGGTAACAATTGGGAGGACATTAAATAGCAGCTATCAAATATTTGTAGGTCTATAGGATTGGCTAAGCTTACATCAAAAATGTTGTCTAAGAAAGATCCACCAAACAATACTGTTGGCCTTTAACAAATCTTAGAAAGAAAAGTCTGCATGGCTTTAGCCTACACTGCTGACATTAAGTGATGGTAGTAATGTGATGTAACCAGTGAAGAATTGAAGGTGATAGTATAATGCAGAGGAATGTGGTTGTGTGGAAAACACTCCATCTTCGTATTGTTTGGTGATAGTATTAGAGGTTTGATTGTTAAAAATACCTGTATCTGTTTTAGTCAGAATAAAAACCAATCTGTTTTCTTAGTGAAGATAAAATACAATACAGTACTAGATTACAGTCTACAAAGAACAACATGAAGATATTCCTAATAATAGAAAAGATTTTAGTCCAACACAGAAAGGCATGGCTTGAGTAATTTAAAGACGATGTTACATAAACTTCCAGTAGAAATATATGTTAAAAGCTATGTTACTTTACCTTGTGGAACTATCTGTCAGGAGATGGTGAACTCTTATTATTTGCAATCTTCAAAACAAAGTGGGGTATCTCCCAAATACACGGTATCTTAAACAGAAATTATGAGCCTAGTGTAAAAGTTAGGTGGTACTTTTGTTGATTGTCATATCTTATGGCCCTAAAATCTGCAAAATTTTCTGTTAAAACAAAAGGAATTTTGTTATCTACTTCAGTAGAACTAGTTCTTCTACATAAATAACCTTATACATGGATAATAATTTAGGATTATTTTAAATAGAACTAATCACCAAATATTGAGCTTTTGGATTTTGAAACCCATTTTTTTTATTTCAGAAATTAAATTGTGCCCATACTTAAGACATTATTATTTACAAGCTACTGACTTCTCAACAGCAAGACCTGTTAGTAAAAGTAAAAATATCTTTTAAAGGTAGAGAAAAAGGCAGCCTCAGTGCACAAGACATTTAAAACCACTCTGAACAGAACTCTAGAAAATATACGACCAAGTAAAATCCTGTACCAGCATCAGGGAATGGGAAATATATCTACTAAGCAAGGGGCAAAGGTGTCTTCATCTGCAGATGAACCCTGGTATCTCATACTTGTGACTTACTTACTTGTATTACTGTCATCTAATAGTCATCCGTCACAACCTAGCAGACCAGAAGATGTAGTCAATGAAGTGGACTCAAAATATTTGCTTCAAAATATATTCTCTCACTTAGTGTTTCCCAAATTTAACGGAGGTTTGATGAGACATTTTAACTCCAATAGTTCTGTAACTTCAGAACTCAGAGCTGACACAGGGTCATCATTTGGGTTATAAGGCCATTCTTACCACATACAGGAACCAAACCTTTTATTCCTCTCTTCAACCTATCAACACACTCAGAAAACACTGTATGTGTTTTTGTAGTGCATGAAGAGGTAAGAGACAACTTTAACTAACATTTTACTCTGACTTTCTTTTAATAATAGTTATGGAAGTATTAGTTCCTCTGTGCCAAATTACAGACCACTGTTTGAATGAAATCTCTCTACCTAGGGATTCTTTCCACCTCTTCATATATTTGCATTTATCTTCCAAATCTATTTTAATGAGCTCTATATAAAAATGAGAGCTCATACTTCTCGAGCCTGATGAACAGGTAATTACTGTTTTGATTCCCTTGAGAGGTCTTTGAAAACCCATCTTGTCGTGGAAGTTAAGGGCATAATGTTTTAATTGTAGGTAGGAGAGTGGGGGTAGCGCTTAAGCTGAATATTCTACCATGTAACATTGTCCAAAATATCTTTACACAAATGACCTGTCAATTGTGATACAACTTTCACCTGTATGTTAAAGTGAGGCTAGATTTTTCTGCCAGTGAGTATTGATTATTCTGTTTCTCTGCTAAACTTAGAGTTGTTTTTAATATTTCTCTGCTTCATGGGTTTTGAATCTGATAAAAAGTAGTATGCTCTATGGATCAAAATTTAAGTCCATATTTAATTGATTATCTTATGGCAATTAACAGGAACACTGAGATGAATAAAGGTAAGAGAAAATTACTTTCTTCAACCTATTTTTTGGTGTCAATGAGCTGCATTCAGGTAAAATTCTCATTTCTTTACTTCCAGTTCAGAAGTGCCATGGGATTCTGATGCCCTGAGGCACAATTGCCCTGGGATCAGTGGTGCAATGGGAAAAATTTGTATGCCAGCAGTCATAACAGTGGAGTAGAGTCCAAAATTTCCACAGCAAATAAATCTTACCAGATTTGTTTCAATTCTATTTCTTCACAGGAAAAAAAAAAAAAAAGGCAAAAATTATTTTCAGATGAGTGTCAGGCAAGAACTGGGAAGAGAAACCTCGATTTGGGGACCCAGCCTGGAAGGAGAGAAGCTTCCAGCTGAGCCATACACATGTGACCTACCTCCTGGAAGACCAACTGGAAGTGGAGACTCCTACAGTCTATTTTTTTAGCTATCAGTTCTGGAATTGATTGTTTTAACACCTAGTTTTCTCAAACCACATTATATCACCCCTAGTTTTATGCAGATTAAAATAAATAAAACAAATTAAGAATTCATGTCAAGTTCATGACACCTAAGTGCCAAAAATGAGCCATTTAAAAAATCCATTTAATTCTTTATAAAGAATAAAATAGTTTATTTTTATTTAAAATTCTCCTTCACTGCAATATGCATCTATGTTTAATTTTTGTGAAAGAAAATGTTTTTCCTCAGCTTAAAAGAAACCTTATGGTTAATCCAAAATGAATGCTTTACAGTTTGCATTTCAGAAAGAAAAGAAATAATTTAGGTTTATCCAACAGGTATATTTTTTTCATTTCTTTCTAGCATCAAACCAAAAAAAAGTGATTTAATTTGCTCAGTTCTGTACACAGATAAAAATGGAACCTGCAGGAGAGACAGGTGCTCAGCATCTTTGAAAATCAGGCCATTAAAGTAATGGCTTTACCCTATTGATCTTAAAGAGAAAGGAAATTGTACAATGAATATATTTAGAGATGATACCAAAATAGGAAAGACTGGAAATAGCAAACATCAGAGGAGCTTAGGAAGCATTAAAATGAATACAATTTAATGCGGACAAATGTAAAATAATACACGTGGAGGAAAATACTACCTGGCATAAAATCAAAGGAGCATACTACAGGAAGAACAGTAATGTGGAAAAGATTTGGGGTGAGAGATAAGAACATATTGGACATGAGGTTTCAATTTAATGATGTTGCACAAGTAGCAGATCTATTCATGAAAACAGAGAGATATGAACTAAGATTTTGATTTGCTTATTGCTAATGGCTAATGTGATGTCCTACTTCTTATCATTAGCCAAATACCATGCTATTTGGAGAAGTCAATTTATTCAGAATATCCTTCAAAAAAATTTTTTTGTTACATTATCTTTCTGTAAATAAATTTGTCTGCTATTATGTTCAGTATGCACGGCAAGTGTCTTAGAGACAGTCCAGGAAATTATGACAGAAATAAGTATTACAAGGTGTGATCTATTTTGTGAGAGGCTAAGGGTGCTTCGTGGTTAAAGCTTAAGGAAAAGAAGTTATGATAACAGTCTGTAAACATTTAAACGGCAATGTCCAAAACAAGAGAGAGATGATTAACTGAAGTTGGAAATGGCAAGTTAAGGAACAATAACTTGAAAGGGGATAGAAATGTGTATATAAAAATTGAAAACAAAATGTAAGTCACAAGGACAAGGAGATGAAGGTAAAATTTACCCTAGAGGTGGTTAATGATCATGTCTACATGTGCTTCAAAGGAGATTTGATACAATCTTGAGGGCTTTTACCAAAGACAAGTTTTCCATGTAGGGCATTGGACTATTATACCTAGATAATATTTTCCACTTTTTCCAGACTCAAAGTAGCTTGTGTTTTGCTACGCTTCTTTTAAATTTTCTAAATTTCAGATTCTTTTTTGTATTTGCAAGGCTGGCAAGAAGATGGGTATGCTTTTACTTTGTTAATATTTTTTTCAGTTCAAGATGGTAATGCTTGACCTGGAAAAATGGAAGGGCTGACAAGCACCATTGGGTTTATCAGGTTTGGCATTTCTGCTGTGATGCTTAGATACATCCTTGACCAGACACAACAGGCAAGCATCTGAAACTCCCAAGTCCAAGAATGACAGTTCCAGAACCTTGATGTTTTTGTTAATAGATGTTTCAGTTAATGAATCATTTTGCACAAAGAAAACCTTCCAGAGCTTCTTCAGATGCAAGAATGCATCTCAGAACCAGTTGCTTTCATTTCACAGCTTCAGGGGGTTTTCTGCAACAGTACATTTTTTTTTTTATTTTCAAATGAATATTGAGTTTCTGAAGAACAGGGTGACAGTTTCAGATAAAAATTAAAAATAAAAAAAAAGTAAGAAAAATTCTTTAGGTTTCTCCCCCATCATACCCCTGCTCAATCCAAGCCTTGCCTGCAGGGATTTTAAGATAGAAATCACATGGCTAACATTAAAATCTTGTTAAAGCATTAGGGGCCGCGTCCTGAGCCAGGGTAAATTGAATACAGCTCCACTGACTTCAGCAGAGCTTTACCCTTTCACAGCACTTGAGGATCTGACCACAAAAATGTCTCAGGCTGGTTTATTACAGGACTGGATAGGTATGTGCATATTTCATTTCTGGCTCCAAGTTTTCTTGACCTGTTATAGTTGTCTAATTCTTGATAAACTGAAATAAAAAATTACCTGCAGAGCCTAATATTTGAAAGTGCCTTGAAAGATAGGAAATGCAAGAAGGAAACTTGCCAATCAACGTCACGTTGCCTCATTTTCATGCGTTATGCCACACATTTTAATTGCACGTGCATACACTCTTTTTTACAAAACTGTTGCCCCAGTTTGTGTATTGGTTGGAATGAGGATCCTGTTCTATATTTCCTTTTATCTTTTGTACTCCATGTGTGGGTCTTTGCCTAATTTATAATACTGCCATCCAAACGCTACATAAAATATACAAAATTATTCGTGTCTGCATGAGCTTTTCCATAGTGACTCATTAATTATTTTTATGATATTTTATGAGAAAAATATTCTAATTCCCCTCCCACAGATGAGAGAACTGAGACAGGAAAGGAGCATGGTCAGTTTTGGGACACAAAGTAGATCAGTGGCAGGCCCAGAGCTCCTGGTTCTCAGTTTATATTTATTTCTTCCCAAAAGGAGAGGGCCAGCCATACTCACAGCTTCCAGTATACACACTGGTAGTTATGAAAACTGTTCCAGAAGTCAAGACCAAAATACTGCAATGGGGGCACTCAACTAATAAAAAACACAGTGGTCACCTGTAAAATTATTATCTTAATTATCTTCATAATTATCTTACAGAATTTCTGGGATAGCAAAAATATAAATTTTTCAGCTTAACCACTTGATTATACTTTGAGTCTATGAAATCTCCTCTTATTTTATACAACTTTTTTCCCTATATACAAAATGATGTGGGGCTTCCAGCAACAGGCCTGTTTTTAGCATGAGGAATCTTTGACAAGTACCTGGGATTGTCATGTTAGAAGGCTGAAAGCAGTGTAATTTTTTCATTATTTTTGAAACATGTTTTAATTGCTTTAAAATTATATTTGGAATTTCTGAGTCTCTGGACTGTGGCACCCTCTTGCAAAAAGTATGTAGTAATGCATAAACAATCTTGCCTATATACTGGAACCTCAGGTCCTTCTATATAAGAAACTTCCATCCTACTTCAATAATAATATACAGTAATAATATGCAATGTAAGAGGAGAGATTCAGAACAGCTGATTTCTCAGTCTATCAGACACACATATCTCAAAGAAATATTTGGTTTGTTACTTTTCTGAAAACTCGGTTAAGAACTGATGTGTCTAAAACCTTTTCCTTTACTTAAAATCTGTTTATTTATACAACCAAATTAAAGCATATGGAAATGTAATTTGTACACTTTTTTATCTCAATATTTTATTTTTACTATGATAACAAAACGTACAGTCCCAGAATATACCAATCTTCTGCTTTCTATAGACTCATTTAATTTTGTTCATAATAAGGTATTGACATTTCTCTGAAGCAGAGACTGAAGAGTGTCCCCACGAGCGCATCCAGAGGACCTGTTCACTCATTTGATCACTCTTGTATTGGATCAACCAGGATCCCATTTTATTTTAGCCTCTAAATCAGAGGTTTTTGTAAGAAACTAAAAGAGACAGAGCTACATTTAAAGACAATGTTGCATTTCTTTTTCACCCCAGAATATGATTTCTCCTATGTTAGGAGTATGAGAGTGCTGAACATTATGAAGAAGGCTGTGTTTACAGTTTACAGTTCTGGAACTAGAACTGAAAATGTCAGAAGATCCAATAGGAAGCACATGTTTGGGAAATTTTCAGTCCAAAGGTAGCTTTAGGACTTTTTCTGAAAAGCTTCTGGGTAAGCAGATGAACTTTGAATAGTTACTTGAATACCACATCTTGCAAGGTTAAAGCCGGAAGACTGGAAACTAGGTTGGAATCTTTGGTCACATTGATCTCACCAGCACAAGAACATGAATCTGAAGTAAACTGCAGAATTAGCTGTTATATATCAGTGCAGTTTCTCCAGATGTTGCATTTCAGCAATGAGTTGCTCTAGGTGTTGGATTTTCAAAACAGATATTCAGATTTCAAAACAGCTTACTTAGATGGGAATCTTTTAATCTAGCAATTCTGATTTTTTATCCTAAACCTTTTGAAAGGAAGGCCATATGATACAGAGATAATTGTACCCCTCAGGTTGAGTAAATGATGCACAGCAGCCACCTTAGAAGCAAAGACATCAGACAGATGGATGGACATAGATACTCTTACAAATACCTGCTAACATAGCTCTGCTAATCTGAAGGTCAAAAAGCAAAGACTAACCCAGAACATCAACTTCATTGCGGATACTCCTCCCCAGAGGACACATTTTTCAAGACTCTGTGAAATCAGGTTGGCAACTTATGAAAGATGTAATCTTGCTCCCACGTCTCATGCAAAACCACAGGAAATAACTAATGTTCCTCACACCAGAAGTCAAGACACACGTAATCAAGTGCCATATATTCCCTTACTATAAACCGTAGTCAGGAGGCTTTGGCTTGTTGTCTGTGATTAAACAACATGTGTGAGCAAGCATACAGATTTTTTTTTTTCCCACCTGTAGAAATTATTTCTCACTGTCGCCATCATGGAGGTGTTTTCATCATTCATCCCTCAAACAGCTGCTTTTCTGGACACATTCTCCCTTCTGATGGCTAGCGTGTACATTACAATCCTTCTGCATGGGTGCTTAATGCCAAAGTGGGATCTGTAGCACTGTTTCCCCTCTTATTGCCTACCTTTTTTTTTTTGACCACTTTGCACTTATACCAATATGAATGCATCAAAATATAAAAGTAGAGTCTGATCAGAACTAATTCTCCAATGGGCAATTTACGTTCTCCCTTTGTTTTGCTGAAGAAAAAAATTATTGAAACCTTATTACAGCAAAAAACCAGATTATTTTGTAGGGCTGATTTTTTAGAATATGTACCCCTTTCAAATTCTAAAAATGCGTGTCTATTTCAGACATTTGTAAGGCATTTGGCAAGCACTGCTTAGAAGATGATAGTGAAATTTAATTTTAGTGTTTGAAAAGCTTAGTTTAGGTCAGAAATGGAAGCCTATTTGAAGACTCAGCTTCTACTTGGTAGCACAGATTTTAAATCATACAGACAAAAGGAATTAATTTCTGGAAATTTTCACTAGTGTGAATTTAGACAAGACAGACTATCGTAAACTATTAATTACATGACACAGGCAAAGCTTGAGGTCCAGTTTAGTTGGTTAACCCATGACAGTTTGGCATACTGCCTGTCCAGAGAACACCAGTTCTAACAGGCAATACTCATGCCTAAAAATCAGTGTTATTTTGAGTGTTCTCATAATCCCTCAGTTCTGTATCCAAAAATCTAAAAGTCTTGCTATACTTCCAAGAATAAACTTGAAAGTCTCTACATATTCAGATTGCGATTTTCCTTCCTATCAATCACTCTTTGCATAATTCCTCCTTCTCAGGATTCTAAGAGCACTCTAGAAATCTTGAGGGCTCCTAAAGAGAAAACATAGAGAAGAAACTATTGGAAGAGACAAAATGTGAAACGTAGCTTCCTCTGATTCATCCATACGTGTTGTGGAAAACATGAATCTCAGAAGATGACCAGGGGATGGGAAAGCTTGAGTAATTAATATGGATGCAGCCATATTGCCAAAGGATGGAGTGAAGTGCCAAGAACCTAGAGCACAGGTGAACACATACAATCTATCTCCACACAAATGGTTTTGAACTCTGGAATCCAGCAGGTCTGAGACATTTCCCCAGTCTGTTCTGCCACAGAGCAGGGAAAGGGCAAGACTCACCTGCTCTGGAACAGTTCAGGAGCCTTTTCTACCTGGAATTCCTTTGGGAATTTTAGCCTCCTCTTTAGAGTTTTTACTGCTAGAGGGGACAATGAGGCCCAGACATACAGATTATCCACTTAATCTCATTTCAACAATTATTGGTATGTCTGCTCTTGCACTTGTTCCAAACAACAAATGTATCTTCTTTTGACTGCTGCATAAAAGGGTGACTCTTTTCACTGTATTAAAGCCTAACCTTCAAAATGAAATATTTATTATAAAATAAAAGGAAAATATATTTGATGGAGGAAATTGCAAATAAATTAAGCTCTGCATTATATAAACAAATTTTTAAGTGGCTGTGAGCTATTGATTTACTTTCTGAACTAATTTCTCTGGTTCAGAAATTCATTTCCATGCTTGGTGGAAATGCTCATTTAAACCCAAGAGTATGGTCTACACTAGGGAAATTTCTCCCAAATTGTTAGTGGTTTTAGAATTGATTTGCCATTGAAGTTTTAAAAGTAATTGGAATTGTTGTTTAGGTTTCACTGTGTTGGTATCAAGTAAAAAGATTCTGAACTTTCTGGTGCTTCCTCTGTCTATTCAAGGACTTGAATTGGCTTTTAATCAAGAATTCCAGAGTCCCTATTAAGAAGTAATGACACTCCCAGGAACTCTGAGTGGCACTGAACCTCTGAGTTCACAGTTTTCCATGTTGCTCTCTGTGTTCCTGGGAATTTTATCATATTTCTCTAAAAGAAGAGGGCTTTTTTTAAAGATGCACCATGCTCATGCAACATTTGAGAGGTACAGATTACAAGCATTTTAACATAGTGCAGGTATTTATGAATTTGTGTCCCAATAGATAACTTCAACCAGTAAGTAATGTAATGCATAGGCTTTCAGACTTTCTAGGCGATACTGTCAATACTATTTACAGTAGTATGGTTTTGCATTAGGTCTTCAAGTAGATTGCTGTTTAAGTATAACATCTGTTAACATGCCAGTTTCAAACTCGAAGCTGTAACCTCATTTCTTTTGGTGAATACTTTTGTAATACATCCTGAGTAATTTTATAGCACCGTGGATGACTACTCACCATGATCAAACAGTTGTTTCTTTCAAAAAGCCCTCTATTGTAAACTCAGCAAATTTATACTATGAACACCTTCTGTATAAAAGAAAAAGTTGAAAAAAAAAAAGCAGATGTCTTCTGTACCTTCTGTATTATGAAAAGGACAGTCTTACAGCTTTGCTTTAACTACCCTGGAAGCACTTATGCAACTACATTTCAATGGGCATAGATGCAAGGTTTCTGTTAAATAACAGATGTATTTCCTAGAGGGGAGGCCCTTTTAATAGCAATAAAAAAGTTTGTAGAGTAGGCATTTAGCTCTGCTTTCTCCAGTAGATGTCACTTGCAGTACATAATAATTCATGTAAAGAAGTCAGAGTATATAGAAATGCATTGCTTTCCTTGAAATATGCAAGCTAAATTAAAAAGCCATTTTAGTGCCCTGTGTATGTAGTAAGTTTGGCATTTGATTTATTTTAACAGATGGCATTGAAATAACAAAAGGTAAAGCATTTTTTTTCCAATTGATCAGTGAGGATTATGTCTCTTTCTCCTGTAATTTGAAATAACAGAAGGAAGCAAATATACTTGTTGACACATGTGAGGTCTGGGTCACATATGATCTAATATTGTATTGGCAAGTAGTTTTTGGCAATTTCTAGACTTACTCTAAAGAGAAAATATATTATGTAATTATTTTTTATTTCAGAAGCATTAGCAATTTGGATTAAATTTAGTAGGGAAAACTTATAGAACATATAGACCCCAACAGCAGAGCTGTTTTCTTATATCAACAAAGGATATCTTGTTGGGTATATTACATATTTAAGGGAAACTGTCTTGTGTTATAGTTGATTAGAAATGTAAGTAATGTTCTAGGAACATTCTATATTATTTCTATTAATTTTTAGTCTATTTCTTTTACTATAACAATAGTGTAACAACATTGTCCTCAGTCAAATCACTATGGCAAAAATCTCATCTTCAGGTCCTTAGTGCCTCAAGGATATACTCTGCCTCCATGATCTCAAGGTCACTGCTGATGGTGGATTACCCACAAATATTCACATTGTCTAAATTATATCATTTTCCTTGTCTCCAACTGACATGTCAGCCAAGACTCTACATTGTAGGATTTAGGTGCTGGTGGTTCATTTGCTGGCTGATCCCAGTGTTTGATGTTTCCTGTTTGTAGCCATCCCTCCTCTGCTCTCCTTAGCAGTTCTTCCTGTTACCAGGTATGAGATTGCTAGGACTGCTTTATTCATTTCCATTCCACTCTCCATTGCATGGGTGACTAGACCAGTTTTGAACTTTATACTTCTTCCTTTTCCTTCATGGATTCTGATCAAAAATCCACAGAAAATACCAGCACAGGTTGATCCAGAGAGGGGAATAAAAACTGGCTATGCTGTCTTCTCATCTTATTCCCAGCTCGTTCCCCTATCTCCCCCAGGCAACCACACATAAATACAATTTTGAGAGTTGTCAGAAGGAATATCTACCCAAGAAGGTCAGTACCACAGAGATGTGGACATTAGACCCACTACTATACCTTTGTTCTCTCCCACTTGAATAATTCAAATGTGGGTAAACCATGTCCTGCTCATAAAAGACTTTGAGGACTCTACTGTGGGACAGTGGTGGAGATCATTAAAGCTTTGTCCCTCATCCCCAAATAAACCTGCTGTATACTGTCAATGAAAGGAGTAGAAGCCTAGAAATACAATAGAAACATATTTTTCCTCAAAATGGAGCTGAAGGTGAATACTACATGGGAAGCTCAAAACCAGCTACAGTAAATTTGGTCCTACTGAGAGCTACCTGCTGTCTTGGGTTTTTTTTGCACAAGTGGGGGAAAGGAGGTGAGAGATAGACAGGAAAAGGTGATCATGCAGAAACAAATGCAAGGTCTCTAAATAGAGTGTTTATACTCTTGAACCTGGGAAGAGATGTACTTAGTATAAATCTAGATCACATACAGGGAGCCAGGTCTCCCTTGATTTGATTAGAGCATTCCTAAAAGAGATGTGGCATTCAGGTGGTCTAATATGAGCTACTCTGCATTTTCTTCTTCAGGTCACATATAACCTACTAGGTCTGTAAAAGTTTATATCCCAAGTCACAGGCCAGAAATCAGTATTAGTAGACTTAAAGAAGGGCTTAAAACTTACCAGTAGAGGTAGTTTGTTGGAAAAGTATAGAAAACTCCATAAACAACAAAGAGAAAGAAATCTGGGAGTGAAGTAGAAGTTAAAATCCTGATTAAATTAATCAGGTTTCTGGGTACTGTAGAGACTCATGCTCTTCAGCTGTGCTAATTTTAGCTCACTTCTTTTCCATTTTCTTCAGGAAAAAAGGAATTTGCCAGAAAACAAAAATAACCCAACCCTTTGAAACTTTCACCTGATGAAGGCTGTTGGTATTCTTCTGCTGAACTGAAGAATGGTCTGTAGTGCCATTGATGTATTTTCATGAGTAATGCAATATCTACTCCAAGCTGACCCCATTGAGAACAACCACATTTTTTTAAGTGGCATTCAGATTACATGGTGATGGGTGCAATGTAAATTTAAAAAGGTTAGAAGAGTTTTAGTATTTATCTCCTTTGCTTATAGGCACACACAGTTTTGACATTAATTTCTAGCATAAAGAGATAATAATTTCTCATTTAAATGTAGATGTGCTTTACTGCAGGTGCACGAGGCTGTAAACAGCAAACAAAACTTGCAGTATCATGTAATCTAAAGATAGAGCTTTGAAAAGGGATTACGAAGTTAATGTATTGGGCATATACCGGTACCTTGCATCAGAGGATCTCATGTTCCCTTATGAATTCCATATCACAGAACCACAAAACTATGTACTGTGAGTTTCCTTTTATAGATATGGAGGGATGTATATGATTCACCTCTCATAAACCTGACCTGTCACAGTGAAAGAACCAAAAGGAAACCTAAAACTGTTGATTTCAAGATCTCTGCTGTGCCCAAGAGATAACTTTTCCTTTTGCTCTTCCTAAGGGGAGATCAATTTCTCCCTGCACAGTTTGTGAAGGTTGAAGGGAATGTTCCTGAAATGGTAATCCGGCCTTTTACATTCCTGAATAACTCTTCCTAACTCATCTATTGTTTTTTCATGCTGAGGAATACACAGATTTAAAGAATTTACTGCAGAGAGATCTCTGAATTTAAACATGGCACATACAGATATCTTTTGATATTGTAATGGCATGAGAGACACATTAGCTTCCGACAAGCTCATCTAGGGGATTGGGAAGGACATAAGGTTATCCCTTTCCTAAGTTATTTGACATCTTGGTTTTTCATTCTACAATGTTTTGACATGAGTTAATTGCCAGCTTCATTCATGTGAGTCAAGGCAGCGCTGCAAGAAGTCATGTGCTTCTTCTTATAGAACCAGAGTGCCCTATACCATTTCCAAATGGATATCCCTGCTTGATTTTGTCGTCAGTATTGGTAAGTGTATATATTTAGCTTCGCTTGATCCAGTGAAGCTTCATCTGTCATGCCAGAGAGTAAGGATGGCACAATGGATGTAAAAGACATTGAAGAAGGGGAATTGGTTAGTATATTAGAGTAAGTGTTAAGTAATCCAAATACAAACTTTTAGGAAAAACAAACATCCTGGAGTAATTTTAAATGGGCAGATTATTTCTGGCAGTTTTGCCTTTTGGTTCATTGTTCTCATCAACATTTTAAACCATTCAATTTCAAATATCCACAGAACTCACAAATAGGACAGGAGATCCAATACTTTATTGATGCTTACAGACAGAAAAATTAAGAAGCTCTGAGTTAAATGGTCAGGCTGGTCATCCTTCAAGTGAACATTCTTTTAAACTCTGTGCTCCAGCAGTTTGCTCTGAGACTTGCAACTCATCTGGTTCCTACTTCTGAGAACTAAGTTCTCTGAAACAAGTAGGTAATCTCCACTGGCTATGATTTTGTGACAGGACTTTCATTAGCAGGTGATCCTTCTCCTGAAGTCGAATGAAGTGAGTAATTTTTCTATTTTGCAGTATTGCTGTTCAGATGTTGTTCACAACTGAATTTTTTGTCATGCTAAGCAACACAACACAGGAGATTGGATACTCAAAGGAAACTATAATTCTCTTGGGGCAAAATAATGAAAAATTATATCTGGTCACTTTATACGTGTCAGGCCTCCAAGTACATGCTGAATTGCAAAAATATAACACATTCAAAAAGAATATTTATGTGTACCTTCTTCATTACATGTGCGGTATTTTTTTCTCATGTCACAAAAACTGTAGTCACAATTTACAAGTATATGCACAATCAAATTGCTATTGATTTAGCAATGCCTTCCTTTGATGTCCCTTGCCTTAACCTCATTTATAAAGCTGTTTTGCATTATTTCAAACTGTCAATGATTTGTGACTCATGAATATTCAAATCTAATTTGCACTTACCTTTTTTGCATGCATGCTTACTTGTAATTTGTCTCATTTGCCCTTGTTTTGTGTTTATTTTCAGATTGTTTAGTGAAGTAAACTCTGTTTTTAAAGTAATAGCATCAAGTTAAACACAAGTTATGCAATTCTCTCCTTACTAGAGTCACTACATCTCCATTAGCTTCACTAGAGTTTTTCCTGCTTAAGTGAAGAGTGAGAGGTTCACGAACTCTTTCTGGCTGTTTTTTCTCTGTGTTAACATGAACATCATTTAACATGTTTCATTGCAATAGCAATGGCTTTACTTAGTATTTTATTCAGAAAGAAATATCAAGACTAAACCCTCTCATTGTGGTGTTTAGGACAGTTCAGACCTCAGATCTGAGTAAAAATTAATAATTTCCTTCCTCTGACTCAAAAGCGTTCCCTGGTAACACTATTATCAAAGGAAAAAAAATGCTTCATTTGACTTGTTTTTGTGGCTGTGGTAAATCCAGTAGAATAAGTCCCCGATTTAAGAATACTAGTATAATAATATACACTTTTCCAGGAAACAGTCCACCTAACAAGTATACTAATTGCAGCTCAGTGGGTCCAAAATCCTATTCTTTCCATTCTTGTTAATCTAAAAAGTCTTTTAAACTGTTAGGTTCTGAGGAGAGCAGGGCCAAGATCTTTGTATGGTTTTTTCCCATTTATGGAGGATTATGTAATGAGAGCAATACCTCTCTCAAATACCAAGAATCTTGCTAGATTTTTATTTCAGGAACAGTTACCATGAACATATTGACTGCAGACGGGACCTTTTTCAATGAATCAAGTCTGGAGACAACAGCAAAAAAAAATTTGCTTTTGGATCAAAAAATACGATCTTACTTGAGTATCAAAAGCCATCTCCCAGGGGAAGTGATCTCAAATTAAACCAGGAACAGGGGGAAAAAAGGCAACTGATGATTTTGCATAATGTATGAAAGCCAAAATCAGCCTACAGTGGCAAAACTGGTTATGTTCCTGGGTTCATGCTACAACCCTAGTTACAAAGCAGCTCTAGGGGGTTCAGATGGCTCTTGTTTTGATCATGTTTGTGACCACATATGTGAACGTTAAAGCAAGAAGAATTTTTCTTTGAACCCGTATTAGATGAATATATTTCCTATATGGAGCTTTTCCTTTATGCTCTTAGCAAATGGAAGGGAGACAGAATCAAGCTATGGACAAATACCTGCACAAAAAAAGCATGCAAACACAGACACAAATATTTCTTGGGCACTTTTATTATTCATTTAGTCTCCTGTTTAAATAACTTCAACCAACCTTTTGGGAAATAGAGCAAGTATGATAGGTGATCAGTGACACACTAAGAGTAGTGAAATTAAAAGCCCAAAAGAACATATTGTGAATGACTGGAAATTGTTTGCCTAAGCTCTTCTTGGTCAATGTTTTGAAGTAAACTGAAGTAAAATTCCCTGATCTGATGTGGGGTTCCCAGCTGGGAATAAGAGATCTGAGCCCAGAAACTATAGCCGCATTCATCCAAGAGTTCATTTCAAATGAATAGTTTTATCATCTCTTCCATAAAAGAGAAAAGTATTTCAAATGTTTATTTTTAGCTTGGCACATGAATAATAGAAATAAAAGTATCTGAATATTTAATACTAAGCAATTCTTTTAAAAATAAATTTCAATATATGGGTTAATAATTACATATTAGTAGAGGGGTTTTTTTAGTAATTCCAGGACCATGCTTTTAAATGGCAAGTCTCAGCCATTGTGAAGTCCAAGGTAAAGTCGTGTGCCCTGAAACACCCAAGAAATAGTATTATCCAGTATGACACATGCCTAGATATGTCTTATTGTGATCATAATATAGCCTAAAGGTAAGAGTACAGAACAATCACTTCTGTGTTATTTTTTCAATGTTGTTTATGTTTCTCTACAACAAAGAAAAGCTTCTGTTAGAGTTATTTATATTGTTGATCAATAGAACTATTAATGATGGTTTATAAATTCATAAGACAAGTTTTAAATTTTGCATTTGCTTTAAAAATGAAATCTATTAGTACCTTAACTTGATCATGTTTCCTCACTGAAAAGCCAGTTCATCTTGAAAAACACTTTTGGAAAAGCAGAATGTACCACCACGACATAAGAGAGACTTAAAGTGCCAAGCAAAAGCTATGACTGTGAACTGCCAAATATGAATTAAAGGACTAATGTTTTCTTGTGTTCAGGGCTAACTGAAAGGGTAGTGAATGTCCACATTTATTATGAGTATGACCTGGGAAGCTGAGTACTTCACATCTGCAGACTTTGCATCCTGCAAAACCACCTTGGAGGATCCTGCCTTGTGTCTTTCATTCACATTCTCCTTCAGTCAATGGGACTTCAGGACACAGGTCTGGACTTGAAGATACTGAGGTCTGTCAGCATGAAAAACATTGTTGACAGAGAATCCCAGCACTGAGGTGTTTTTCTATGAACTTTTGGTCCCCCTAACAGGTGAGTTATACAGAACGATTGACAGCCCTTCCGTTGAGTGAGGAATAAAACTGATAACACGTGTCTAGTTTTTTAGACCTATTTGCTGTGTAGTCACAATGTAGGACAATTTCCCTTCCAATATACTAACATTAAAGTCAGTGGTGACACAACAGAGAAGAGTTTTGCTTTTTGAGTTTATTGGCTAGCTCTGATGGGAAAAGCACAGTGAGTAGAAGCACGTAAACACAGCAAGATAGCTAGATGTACATTTTAGACATAGGGTCTATTGTTTGGAATTAAAACCAGCCTTTGCCCTTTAACACCATTACCAAGGAGAATATGCCATCTAATTCACCAAAAATATAAATCCCCAGATTCTTTTATTCTAACACGGAAAACACAGTGATGTTTGAGAACTTGTTAAGCCTATATGTTGTCCCTTTCCTTCCACTTCAAAAGTCCTGTGGGGACCATTTTCTCTTGTGAGAACTGGATCTTCTCTGCAGTGTTACTGTGAATCATTCTGCTCAACCTGAAAAGACTCAAATGGAATATTAAGATTTTCAAAATTATGAACAGAGGGAAAAAATAAAATTAGAGAAATCATGGAGGATTCACCTTCGTAAAATAGTATGTATTGAGTAATGTATGTTCCCTAACTTACCTTATACTTGAGTTTCATTAACTTCCATTAGTGAGGTAATTAATTTAGCAGGAGAAATGAAAGGAGCCAAAGAGATGACAGCAGGCATGTGTGAGAAAGAAGTCAGGTGTAGGTCTGTAATGGTAGGCAGTGGAAAAGTGTTTTCGACACGCATTTTGTAAATGTTAAGAAAGTGTAAAGGAGTGAATACAGAGGAGTGTATGCAGGAGACATGTGGTGCCTTTTCTACTGTTTTGTCCACGGTTGTGTCCTGCAGTCCAAGGCAACATGCCTAATCTTCTTGTGTAGCTTTGGCCACTTACAGTAAAGGGTTAATATAAAAACCCCTAAACTTAAAAGCTTCCTGGTTGGGTAGAAAATATATATATCTTCTTAGACCTAAGGCTTCTTAGGGAAATGTTGTATCCAAGGACTGTTTTGTGAGCTGGAAGTGCTGTACTGAACCTCTGGGGCAAATGTTTGCATTGAATTGTTGAAAGACTCTGAGATTGGCAACGCCACCCTGCCCTTGGCTAATGAGCCTTCCCCGAGACAATATCAAGTGCAATTACCTTTCAGGGAATAACAACATACCAAAGAACCATGGACTCTGCAGAGAAAAGCGAAAAAAACATTCGTAGGTAGAACCTGTATGAATTAGCATTAATTATCCAGTAGAGACAACGGGGTTGCAATAAGTCTCAGTTCCCAAATCACACCGTAGATCACAGCAAATGTGAGCTACTTATAGAAAAAAACATTTGCAAAGTTCAGCTTGCCCTAACACCCCTCCACTCCCCGTATGCTTCTGCACTTGAGTTGTGCTTGGGGGCTGCGCTTCTGGGACAATTTTCTTGACCGCCAGTTTTGAGGTGACTGGAGAGGTGATAAAGTGAGTTGCTGGCAGTGAGAAGCTCCTGAACGTCAGCGGTACAGGGAGGCTAATGCAAGGATTCATTCGAGGTTTCACAAGATTTCATTCGAGGTGTCGACGTGGCCAAGGACACCAAGCTTCCCTCAAAAGTGCTCAAGGAGGTCTGGCTACAGGGCAGCCGTCTGCCCTCGGCTGCAGAGCCGGCAAAAATCTCGTCCTCCGGTCGGCTGGTTCTCCCGGCAAAGGCAGAAACTGGGAACAGTCCCAGGAGACGAGGTTTTGCTGTACCCATTCCTAGGAAGGAGATCAGGGGAGAAGGCGGGAAACCCGCATATTTTGGGTTGAGAAAATTGGGAAAACGCGAAAGTGTGCGTTCAGCGCTAGAGAGATGCAGGGGGTTGCCGGCCGGCGCCTTTGTGCCGGGCTGCGTCTACCCGGGGCGGCACGGCCCGTCCCGCCGGCGGGGGTTGCGCGGGGCGACCGCAGGGCAGAGCGGGACGGGCGGGCGGCGCAGCGCCCTGGAGCCCTGGGGCGCCTCCCCGGGGAGCCGGGAAACCCCGCCGCAAGCTCTTCGGACGTGAAAACGGAGCGGAGCGGGGCCGGCTGCTTTGCTGAAACCAGGCGCACGTATATTGAGTTTGTCAGGGATCATAAAATGCGAATTGATTATTCAAACAGCCATTGATTATAAAAGAATGCTTACTGCGGCAATGGGAAAGGTTAAAAGGAAATTGACCCTCTGCGTACGTGACATAAAGTCATTAGGTAAATGAGATATTCATACGGAGTGTAATCAAGGTCATGCTAATTTTATTTGCCGTATTCGACTCAAATCTCGAGCTTCGTTTGGGGACGGCAAATTGTCCCCGAGGGAAATGAAACGCCAGGTAGACCACAGGTGCCGTAAAAAAACCCCGCAAATAAAAGTCGAGTGGGGCAGAAAATTTCCCCGAAGCCCCGTGTCCGTGGTGGTCCCGAACGCCAGGCCCAGTCTCAAGCCCGGGGCGGCGGCGGAGCGCGGACTGGGGCCCGCGGAGCTGCGTCCAAGATCGGGCCTCCCCGCAAAGGTTTTCTCACCTCACTGCTCCCAGGTCCTCTCCGACCGGGGAAAACTAGGAGTGCGAGCAATGTCAAAGATCCTCGCCATTCCCAGACAGGATGAGAACGCCGTAAAAAATTAGATTTATTTATGCACATATTTATCCCCTCTAATTATAGAAATTAATCCTCTTACTTATGACTAAAAGGTAACGTCTAAGGCGTCCCTTTGATGTTTAACAGCATCATTTGTGGCTAACATTCCAACTGATTAAGGAATAATTGTTGTTAAATGCTTTACAAGTGGATAGTGTTTAATTGAGAGGCATTCATAATTTTACGGCTTACCACAAAATGAAACGTAATTAAAAACGCAGGAACTTCCAAGTGATTTTATTCCAATTATGTTTATTGTTCAGACTAATTACTGCACAAGATGGGGTACTTTTCCCCATCTCTAAATGGCACACGCTTCCCAAATATGCTCTTGCAGGTTTTTCTTTTGCAGGTACTGGCTTGGGACGGCTTTCTTAAGCCTCTGTTCCCCCCACCCCCAGCCCTCCATTATAATTAAATGCTCCAGTCTTTTTTTCTCTCCTCCCTGCAACACCTTGGGATGTGAGAAAGTGATGGCAGCTCTCTTCCCTCGGAGCTCGAAGCAATTGTAGAGGGGCTGATGAATTTCTTGAAGAAACGCCACACACTGAGGAAACCATCTCCTAGCAGGATTTTACAAACCAAAGTAAACAAAGCACCCCAGGGGCGATTTCCTCCTTTTGCGCAGCACACTTCTCAATTTACCTCAGAAGGGATCACAAACACACATGAGAATTACATCAGAAATCATACTTGGTTTGGGGAAGATATTCTGGATGAGAAGGAGCAGAGAAATTGAAAGTGTTCAAAGGAAGGGATGGTCATTAAAATACCTGCCAGGCGCGCTGCTGTTCCCCTAACCAACCTTCCCTCTTCCCTGTGAACTCAGAAATCTCTTCAGCATCTATTTAAACATACATATCCCTGGGAGAAAAAAAAAAAAAAAAGGAAAAAAAAAAAGAAAGAAACCAACCTACACACACCTCAGGTCCATAACGCCTTTAGAACAACCTCATCCTCGGAAAGGGGTGGGGAATAAAGTTACTTGCCTAATTTTACTGTTTCCTCGATCGAAGAGAGTTTATTGTGCAAATGGGTTTGTTTATTTATTCCTGAGTTTCTTCATCCCTCAGCTGGGCTCTTGGAGAAAATTAGGGAGTTGTCTGAGACCATGCTAATGAAAAATCAGTGCTTACAGTTAAAGGTAATAATCAGATCAAATCAGACTCTGATAAAATGGGGGCGGGGGGGAGGCATCAAATGTCCAATACTGCTTCCAATTTGCTTTCTTTTCCTTCGGGCTCCTAATCATTAAGAAAGGATCACACACATATTTATTGCTCCTTTTGTCTCCTTTCTAGCAGGATGTAAACCCCTGTGCATGTGTGCGCATGGTTTGGGGGGCTATTGCACTCTCTGGGAGGGTTGCAGCATTCACAGGTGTGCTCTGGCTTGTCACTGTCTCCCTCCTCAGTTTCCCAATTCTCCTGGAGGGTTTAATCTAGGTGTGAGAGTAGAAAAGTGTTTAAATTCTACTGAGGAAATAACCAGGGGGGAGTGGTGGTGGTGGTGGTGAAGGAATTCCCTCTTAAGGCAAGTTAGAAATAGCTCAAGCTTTCCAAATGGATGTTTAAATTGGACATAATGGAGAAATACCTCTTTTTTTTTCCTTCTTCTTTTTCTCTTCAGGTATGAGTCTTGAATCCTCTCATTAAACTGACACAGATTTCCAGAGATGGAGAAAAGGAGGGGTATCTGGGGTGGACATTTTATGTAAATGAGCAAATCTGAAATGTATTACAAATCCACTGTAATAAAACTGACAGTTTTGACAGTATTGACAACATAAATATATGTTGGAACACAGCACTTTCAGACACTTAACCGATGAAGCAATAAAAAGATTCGACTACAATATTTCAAATAATCGACATTGATGTTTTGATACATCATTTTTATACTTCGAATCGATCTATCACTCTATGACCGGTCAATTTTAAGTAAAAATCTGCTGCAATTATTTACGCTAGTGCCAATGACGACCTAATAACTGTTTTCAATTAATTACAGCAAAACTAAGCATTATGAGGACTAACCAGTCGCATATTCCATTGTACGGCATTTCTTGTATGGAGAACAAATACATATATGTATATTGTATTCTCTTTGTGGGATCAAAAGAAAGACATACAAAGACAATCACAATCTTAGGGGGAAAAAAATAAAAAGCAACCTCTTTTTGAGAACACACCGCTGGCTCTTGCCACATACTTCTAGGAAACGCTATAATATTTTGTCAGCTCTCTCAGTGCAATACCAAAGCGAGTTCCTAAGACTTTTTTTTTTCCCTTTTCTCTTTGGGCTGTGCGCTGAATCCCGTTTCAAACAATGGGCCGAGCAGTTCTTGAAAAAAAAAAAAAGGGGGGGGGGGAAATTCATGCTTCGAGTGATCGCCTGCCTGTGTGTTGTGAGAGTCTCTGGATCATTTCAAAAGAGGTAGGAGTATATTGTTCTCTCCGGACCGAAAACTTCTGTAAAAATGAGAGCGCTCCTCTTCTGGAGTTTTATAGTCAGCTGGAGAACAAAAGGGGATATTTTGAGTGAGCGAGAGCAGAGCTCTGAGCAGAGTTTGGAGCCTTCACGGATTCTCTGATACCCACTAAACTCATTTAGTTTGCCCTAACTGTCCTTTTGGTTATCATGCCATATTGTAAAGAAGGATTTTTTTTTGTGCTTCGGGCTTCTTCAAAAAAATGCAAACTAGATTTTTAACTATCTGGTGGAAGCAGTGGTGGTGGGGTTTTTGTTTGGTTGGTTTTTTGGTTGGGTTTTTGGTTGTTTTTTTTTTTTTTTTCTGGTGTATAATGGAAATACATCGGCTGTTTATGGTCTTCATTTTTACAAACCTCCCAGCCTAAATAAAATGAAATTTAAAAAAAAAAAAAATCTCAGCTCTCCTCTGACTTTAGCTTTTCATGTGCACCCGCGTGAGATAAACCGGACAAACTCGACGGGGTTCATCTGTGTGCCATTTCCCACAGCGGGTTTCGCCCCACAGGTATGGGATGCGGGGAGGGGGCCTCATCAAAGTCTTGCGGGAGTCGCTGAGTCAGGGACAGGATTCCTGTGGACGCGGAGCGGACCCCGTCCCCGGCTTCGCGCAGGCGGCAGGCTGGGCCCGTGGTGGGTCCGCGGGCTCTTGTTGGAGCCCCGCCAGATAGCGCTAGAGGGCTGCTGATGGCATTCCGCGCCGCAGCCGGGGGAGAGGCAGACCGGAGGGGGGGACATCCCGCAAATGCCAGGTTAGAGCCTTGCAACCCGGGGAAGGAGGGGGAGAAAGAGGGCCGGGAGAGAAGGACGACCCCGAATCGTTTTTGCTTCGTGTAGGTTTGGGGTTTTTTTCCTTTAAAAAAAAAAAGGGGGGGGGGGGGAAGAGTTAAAAGCGAAGTTAACAGGTAAGTAAATGAACTCCTCCTAATCCAGCTCCCAAAGATCTCAGTCATACCACAGTCGAGGTCAAGAAAAGTTCACCGTGATGGGCTACCATTGACTTTCTGGACTAGAAAGATTTTCGACAAATAATAATACATTGCTGAGCGAAAAGCGAAGTATGCTACTGGCAGGCGGGGGGATCAGGGGGAGAAGCTAAATGAACCCAGTGATCTGCAGAAGCTAAAACGTGCATGATTTCACAGGGGCAATCGAGATGGGACCTCAAAAGTCTTGCAGCTGCGGGAAGTCGGAGGCGAATCAAAGTGTGCTGAGACGAATAAAAAGTGACTGAAGTTGTAAAAAGCAACCGTAAGGGCAAAGGAGAGTGTGCTAAAGAGCGGTTTTGGGTTTTAGCAATATGAACTGTGGCGTAATCCTGATTCTAAAAAGGAAAAGGTACTATTTAAACCCCACACTTTGGCTTGTGAGCAAAACAAAAAGGAAAAATCCCGTGGATTTCACTACGGGGTCATGGTGATGTAATCCCGCATCCACATTTTAACAGGCAGATTGTTTTTTTCATTAAATATGACACATTGCCTAGAACGATAGTTCGAGATAAAATGCCAGTTCGAATATGCAAAATTTTTCACTCTCTTCCGCGATATCCTTAGCCCGTCCATAGGGAGCTTTGCCTGCAAATGTAGTCTATGTGTTACGGAACACAATGGCATCATCCAAAAATACTTGAACTCAGTACACAAACAAACAAACATTGAATAAGGTTACAAACGAGATTAAGGTTCAAGTTATTTGTTTCTGTAGCAAGGCGTCAATTGTTCTAACAGATGTAGGGACGTTAAGAGGATTTAAACCACGCGAATTTAATAAACCAGATTAGCAATAGGTGCTTTCCACAAATGCCAAGAACCGGAAAGTAACTCTAGCCTAAATTACCCACCGTCCGGAGCATCACCTACAAGGACAGCACAAAATTTCCTACAGAGTCCAATAGGATTTTGTGTAAGCATGGCTTATTTCCTCCAAAAAACTTTCTATTTGCATTAAATCTTGCACTAAGCACACACATGCGTGCAAAACAGCAGTTTAAGACCTCCGGAGGGATTTATCCTTGAAATCTGAAATATTACCTGTTGTGCCATCCGCTTTTGCAAGGCTGTGGAAAAAGAGAGAGAGAGAGAGGAAGGTAGCGACCGAGCGAGAGAGGCATGTCTCAAAGCCAGCAAAGGACTAAGATGCCACACTTCGGAAAGGCTGATTGAAAACAGACTCTTCTTAAGTTTTAGAGGATTTTCTCTCTCGCTCCCTCCAAGGACTAAGAAGCCGATTTAGGAGTTTGAAGGGAATAGGTTTCAGCATCCATATTTGTTCTGGTGCACTTGTAAAATACGATTTGAAGAGGATCTTTAGCCCTCTGATTGTCTTTGTATTGTTTTTCTTGAAACGGATCTTTTGCCCTTAATGAATCCCCACACAGCTGGACAGCTCCTGCTCGGACACTGAGAGCGCTAACCCCAAACTGACCCCAATTTGACACCACAAGATGAAATTTTACCGCCTGTTAAAACCATTTCCAGCCTCGGCAAAAGGAGCTGGCGGTTGACTGAGATGCACTTCCATACCAGACACCTCATTTCTCTTTGGACTTTTGAGCCGATCTATTAAAAAAAAACCCCAACAACAAAACAAAACAAACAAACAAACAAAGAAAAAAACAACAAAAAAAACCCAACCCAAACCAAAACAAAACCCCGAACACACACAGACTCACACACCTCAATTCATCTCTCACACTTGCCCTGAAAACAGCCTTCGCTGTGAAAGTGATGTAGGAGAAATGGAAATTAGCCCATTTTAATTTTCCCGAATTGCTGTTTTTTAAACAACACCAGTCTGGGGGGGAAGTAAATAAAAAATTACCTAAGTATGTGAAAGCCCCCACCCCCTGCACGCATGTGTCCCATTTTCCTCCGAGTTCCCAACAGCATCTTTGTTAATAGCTGAGTACTTTCACTTAAGGGCGCTAAATTGAGATTCTTTTTTAATGGCTAAACTGTAACGCTTTATAAACCATGTTCTCTGTGTGCTTTAATCCACTGGGATAGCAAAGACGAAAAAGGCTTCAAGTCTTTTCACATGGAAAAAAAAATACGCAGGAGGAACATGAAAGCCCTTCATTTACTATATGCAATTTCACTTTCTATCAAGTTAAAATAATTTCTTAAGTTGGTCTCTGTACCAGATTACACACATGCACAGCAGGACGAGACAACACAGGGGGTTAATTAGTTTAGGAGGGGAAAAAAAAAAAGAAAACAAAAATTAAACAAGTGAAAGGAGCAGCATTTAACAGTGCAAAAACCTTTGGCTGCTTTTTTTCAGCTTTGATTTAAGTCTGTTTTCTAACAATTCCTTAGTCAGGAGAACTGAGATCTACAGGGACTTCTGTGAAAAACAGAACTGCCAAAAAGAAAAAAAAAGTGTCTAAAATTATATTCTAAGCAATGAAGTGATTTATTCTATGGGAGCCAAGTCATCTAAAAACTTCTTTTTGTGAAGAAAACTGATGAACTTTTACAGCTTGAAGTCTGAACAAATACATGGAACCTTCAGTGGAGTTAGATTACTTTTGGACAACCAGGTTATAAGGAAAGACCCCTTCTTTGGTGATATCAAAACTGTTTTAAAAGAGACACTTGTATGCCTCAAGGGGCAAGACACTGCCTCGGTTAAAAAACAAGTTTGGAAGCTACAAATATTTGAACCACGTCCTCTAAGCTGGCTGCATCACAAGCAAATGATTCCAGGCAAGTTGAGAAATCTGGCATCTCTGGGGCGCGGGGGGGTGCGGGGGGGAAAGGAAGGGGGAAGGAAGAAAGAAGGAAAAAATGCCAAATAACATTCACCGATTACTAGATCTCTTAAAAAAAAATCTGTTAGAAAACCACCGCTGTAAAAGTAGGAAAGGATTTGCATAACCTACTGCTCTGTAGGTCTCCGCACACCCAAAGGATTAGCCAAGCATTCATTACCATGAATATCTTGAACTACGTTACCGATTTATACGACAGAGTATAAAATACTGCACAAGAAGGTTGACTTTTTCCCTACGAAATGAATCGACTTAATCACTGCTTGAAAGAGATCTACATACTAAGGGCTCTTCTACTCACCTCTCTTTAAAGTCCCGTGAAAGTCAGTCACAGCAATTCGGTTGCTCTTGGGACTAGCTTTAATCTTGTAGATCCTTAAGGAAAAAAAAAAACAAACCGGATCTGCTCTCCGGCTTCTGGCGGGTTTTAAGCAGGGTGCAACTCTAGCTAAAAGTAGGAGAGGGACTTTTCTCCATATTCCCCTCATATTTGTAAATACAGCCCTGCTCTGCAAGGCTTGGCTCTGGTGGAACACGCAGGAATGCCCACTGGCATTTGTCAGCCCTCCACACTATCTTTCTTTATATGTGAGGGCTGATTTCCCGCAGACATCATTGTTATGATGGCTCATTTAATCAAACTGTTTAATTGCTCCGGTAATCACTATCATCATCACAGGTACTCAATCATTCATCATTTTGGAGGGGTTTATTGACCTCTGGAGCTCATTCCCTTCGCCTATTAAAATCAGGCCAAATATCTATACCCATCCCTTGAGTCATTTTCCTAAAGTTTAAAAAAAAAAAAAAACAAAAAACAAAAAACCAAAAAACCAACCAAACAAAAAAACCAACCACAAAATCAAAAACCAAAAAAGTCCAACTAAACAACAACAAAAAAAAAACCCCAGTGAAAAGCATCGTCATCATCACGAAAAGCAAAGCAACTCAAAATCTAACTGAATATCATTTTTTCTGCCGTGTATTTTCAAAAGCCATCTATGTATGAGGCCACATTCACAATCGGGTACATAATCATTGATAAATCCCACTATTAACGGGATAGTCTGTTTTAGATTTTATGTGCAGGGGACCGTGAACGAGGGTGGGGGGTTGGGGAGGACAAAACTGCAGCAATCGATAGTTTGACCATCGCTCCTCCCCTAAACTTCAAGCACCCCCCATGATTGATGATCCCGGGTAGCTTTGGTAATTGACTGCTCTGAGGTAAGGCATGGTATAGCTCCAGCGAAGTGATTGGGCGACAGAAACGCACCAAAATTAACTCGTGTGTGTGTGTGCGCCTGTGTGTTTGGAAAAGTTCATTTGGTGCTCAAGGGTGGGGGGTGCATCATCGCACTTAATTTGCTAAATAACCCCACTGTAATTAGCACTACCATTAGAAGGCATTACCGAGCTAATACTCCAGCATACATTCCACAAGCGCAACGTCGAAAAACGTTGAAGTCCTGCAACACACACGCAAATACAGCGCTCACCGCCAGATCCGCTCAAAACGAACATGCAAACAGAAATCTACATAACATCTGGATCTCTCCTACAAAAGGCTGAGCATGACTTTGTTTTTAAGCCCTTTACAAAGCCTGGCAGCCTAATCGCAAAACTAAAGGATTTCTCCCTCTTCCCCCCGCCTCTTCCCCCCTCCCGCCCCCCCCCCCCCCCCAAGACATCCACAGCGTGCTTGATAGCAGAGATCAGTTAATGAAGAGCGGTGCCCAACACGGTTTGAATGAGGCGTTCTCTCCATGCCCTGGAAAATTAATTTTTAGAGGAGCACAATGCGCTGTCAGAGGGAAGCAGCCCCGCTCGCAGCACGGCGCGCCGGCGGGGCCGGGGGCGCGCGGCGGGAGCAGGATCGGTGCCGCCGCGGGAAGAGCAACTTTGCGCGGCCCCCCCGCGCGCTGTAGCTCGCAGAGCCCCCGAGCTCGCGCACGGCGCGCGGCGGCGGCGAGAGCCCGCGACCGGACCGAGCAGCCCCGCGCGCGCGCCGGGCGCCCCACACGGCGGGCGGATCGGAAGGTATTCTGCTGCTCGAATAACGCAGCGTGAACCGACCCGGGGCCGGGCTTCTACCGCACTTTTCTTCTCGCTCTCTGCAGTTTCCCCTGCCTCTCCCCCCTCTCGCACACACGCACTCTCCCCGTCCTTCCTCCCCTGCCTCCCTCCCTCCTCCCTCCCTCTCTCCCTCCCTCCCTCCTCCCTCCCTCGCTCCCTCCCTCCCTCCCCTCTCGCTCGCACGCTCGCTCGCTCCTTCCTACACGCCGTGCTTCGCTCGGGGCAGGGGCTGCTGCGCGGCTCCCCCCGCGCGGCGCCGCGGCCGCCCCGCCGCCGCGCTGCGCATCCCCGGCGCTCCGCCGGCTGGGGCGCCCCGCCGCCCCGCGCCCGCCGCCGCGCCCCGCCGCTCCCGCCGCCGCCGCTCCCCGCCGCCGCCGCCGCCGCGCTGCAGGACTGGCTATGGCCACCACTACTTCCGGGTTCCGTCACTTCATTCTCCCGCCGATCAGCGCTGCAAAACTGAGCCTCTTCTATAAGGCAGCCGGCAGCCAACCTGCCAACACTTACTGACACTCACTCATCCCAGGGAGCGAGGGAGAGAGGGAGACAAAATACCTGCCGGGAGGAAAAAAAAAAAAAAGGAGAGAGGGGGAAGTCCGGGCTTTGCAAACTATTCAATTTTTCTTCGCATCTTTCCCCACCCCCCTTCACAGTACTTAAAAAAAAAAAAAAAACAACCAAAAACAAAAAACAAAAACCAACAACCCTATAGCGATCCTAAAAGGCAAAACCCGACCACGGAGTTCCTGGAAGAAGAAACTGGGGTTAAAAAGATTCCTCCTCTCTTCTTCATCATCATCAACCATCATTCATTCACTACCTTGACATTCCCTGGCTTTGATTGACAGCTGGAGTGGCAAAAAGCCATGAGACACGACAGTTTGGTTACATGTGGGTTGCTGACGGGCCGATCGTAACCTTCAGTTTGGGGGCTTGACAATTTTTTTTTTTTTTTTTTTTTTTTTTTTTGCTTAGAGAAAGAAAAAAGGAAAAAGAGAGACAGAAAAAGGAAAGAGAGAAAGAGACAGAAAAAAGAAGAAAACTCAGAAACTCATCGTGGTTCTTGACTGTTTTTTATATATTATTGTTGTTATTGTTGTTGTTGTTATTATTATTATTTACCCATATTGGAGAATAGGAGAAGCCTATAAGTGGGTTGCAAAAAAAAAAAAAAAGAAAGGAATCTTCTTCACTCTAAATCACTTTCTTTGCTGGACTGGGATATTAAATATACGACACATCCAGGAGTTTATTGGAGCGCAGACTGATGGCGCAAAGGGTAGGTTTAAATCTCCAACACTTACCTATATATAAATCCTCTCTTAAGAGGGGCCTGTCCGATTTGCTCTCCTCTGTTGCTGCTGATGATGGCGGCCACTATTAAAAAATAGCAGCAAAAATTATTCACTGGCTTTTTGTGTGTGTGCATGAGTGTCTCTCTGTGTGTGTCTCTGCAATTGTTCCACGCTTTTTTCCTTTCTAGCTTTTCCCCCAGCAGAGCGATTTCCCTGCTTTCTGCCTGCTCAGTAGCACGGGTTTCACAGGGGAAAGCTTGCTGCTGCTCCTGCTGCTGCTGCCGCCGCTACTGCCACTGTCTAGCAAAGACTAAGAAATACATGTGTGTGTCTGCGTATATATGAATGTATATATATGTATACACATATAGCTGCCTTTTTTTTTTTTTTTTTTTTTTTGGTCTCTGGCTTTGACAAGGACAAGGGGAATTGCTACTAAATAATGTTTCTGGTAACTTTCAGATTATTTCCCCCTTTATCTCCCCCCCCCTCCCCATGCACCCTACCTTACCTCTCTCCTTCCTAGTGTTCATTTATTTACCTAGTTGCTTTTGATTCTGCTTGTTTATTAATTTTTTTTGTTGTTGTTCTTTCTCTCTAATGCAGAGTAACTCTAGTTTCTCTCCTCCGTTTCCTTCCTTTTCATTCCCGTTTCCTTGTTAGGGGTTCTCCTGCCCGTGCTGAAGAGGACCGTCTACCCACACACACGCAGGCAGGCATACACGCTTTCCCCCTTTACCTTTCCCCGCACCCCCACTCCTTCCTCAGCCTCTCCAGCCCCTGCTCCCGGTCCCAATTGATTTCATTTTGCGCATTTCTCTCTCTGTTGTGGCTGTTCTTGTTTTGTTTTGCTCTGTTTGTGTCTGTCCGGGTGCTTTACTCTCTTCTGACTTTTGTTGTTGTTGTTTGTTTGGTTTGTTTTTTTTTTGGTTGTTTTTTTTTTTTTTATTCCCCTCTCTCTTCTCCTCTTTCTTTTTCTTTCTCCTCTTCCGGCCCATTTTTTGACAGTACGATGAGCTGCCCCACTACGGCGGGATGGACGGAGTAGGGGTGCCGGCGTCCATGTACGGGGACCCCCACGCCCCCCGGCCGATTCCCCCGGTGCACCACCTCAACCATGGGCCGCCGCTCCACGCCGGACAGCACTACGGCGCCCACGCCCCGCACCCCAATGTCATGCCGGCCAGCATGGGCTCCGCTGTCAACGACGCCCTGAAGCGGGACAAGGATGCGATCTACGGGTAGGTGCCGCTGGGCCGCCCGGGCCCGGCTCCACAGCGCTGGTGCCCGCGGAGCGACCAGGGCAGAAGCGGGGCGGGCTGGCGGCGGGGGCTCCCGCGGGGCCGCGGCGGCAGCGGCAGTCGGGTCCCGGAGTGGAGTGGGGCGGGAGGAGCCCCGGAGGGTCCAGCGGGAGGGCGGTGGCCGACCAGCAGCCCGCTCTGGTGGGAGACCTCCGCGGTGGCACTGCCGCGGCTGGCGATCTCGGGACGAGGGCGATCCCAGCCTGACTCTTAGCTGAGGTACCAGCACCCACGAGAAACGGGTGCTGGAAAAACAGACCTCTCAGGGAGAGAGGTTAGTCTTGGGGGAGGTGGTGTTGCCTTGTCCTTCCATTTTTATTTTTTATTTCCTCGGGTTTTTTTCCTCTCCCCACCCCCTTTTTCTTACCCGTGGGGTTTTTTTTGTCTTTCTTGGAAAGGCCACAGTTAGGAGTTAGGGACGGCTCTCACTGCTTTGAATTTTAGTTTGAGAAGTGTTGTTCTGGTGTTCTCCTCCATGCCACAATACCACTCTCCCAACTTTGTAAATAAAGAGCTATTCACAACGCAGAAGGTAGTAAGAATGAAAGGGATTCGCTTCTTCCAAACAGCTCTTCCCTGAGATAGAAGACATAAATACATTGGGGGCAATGAAATGAGTTTTCTACTTAAGAAAGAACATGAGGAAAAGAGACACATACCCAGCAAAACTCAAGGCACCAGGGCATTGCTTGGAGGGAATGACACGAATTCCCTTCAATTCCTTTCGGAAAAAATACTAAATGATCCTCAAATGAGAGCTAGTAACATCTATGACAGAGTGTGGGGCCTTGATCAGATACCAAAGGGGAAAAGAAACAAACGCATGATTACTACCTAACACGCAGATAATTTTTTTTTTCTGACTACACCAACTATGGGAAAATATTTCACGAAGTGCTCCCTCCCTCCGCCCCCTCCCCTGCTCACTTATCTGGACAGATGGTATTTTACTTGGGTGTGCTTCCTAAGCCAGGAAACTTCACCACATTTTTGCTAGCAGGCCCCTTGAAAAATAAAATTACGTATTAAGGAGTTTGCAGTTTGCCTAGCTGTGCTCTCGTTTTAGGTCATAGCTGGAGGGTAGGGATGGGATCTTCCACGTTTTGCGGTATGTTAAGCTGTGGCAAAAATTGTAAGCTTCCCAGCTGAGCTGCTGCTAAGCACATTCGGTGCCTTTTGCATTTGGAGGAGCGGTCACTTTTGTCCTAATCTGTGAGGACTGAACGGGGGATGCGGTTCGGGTATTGCAATTTCAAAAAAAAAAAAAAAAGAAAACAAAACAACCCAGCAACCCAACAAAAACCAATCCACTACAAACCTCATCATTTTTATTTCAAAATGTTGTTCTCTCCTACTCTGCCCAGAGCATTACTGCTAGGCTATAGAGTGTGGCTGTGTCCGTGTGTCCATGTCTGTGTGTCCATGCATTAAAAAAAAAAAAAAAATACTTGTTGATTAGAGTTCTTCTTTCCCCCTCTCCCTCCACCCCCTCCCTTCTCTTTGTGTGCCACTGCCCGGTAGGCACCCGTTGTTCCCCCTCTTAGCTCTGGTCTTTGAGAAGTGCGAGTTGGCGACCTGCACGCCCCGGGAGCCCGGCGTGGCCGGCGGGGACGTCTGCTCCTCCGACTCCTTCAACGAGGACATCGCCGTCTTCGCCAAACAGGTTCGGCACCTCTCCGCCCGCCCCCGACCCTCCCCAGCGCTCCCACCGCCTCCTCAGCTCCTCGACCCACACGGACGGGTGCTGGCAGGGGTAGCACCCCCTCCCCCCCCGGCGCCCCCTCTCCGGCGGGGCGGGGGTGCGCTCTGGTGGCCCGGCTGGCCCTAATTCCCCCTCCGCCGGCAGCTCCTCCACGCTGCCAGGCTGGGACTCCCGGCCCTCGCCCTCCTGCATTAGTGATAGGGAAAGATAGCTGTGGTCGAGTTTTGGAGGCAGAGGGAGCGGGAGGCAGGCAGGAGACCCAAAGGAGAGGGCTCCCGTGTCACCGGCGGCCGGCTCGGCGCCTGGCCGGCAGCTTCTCTCCAAGCACGGTGACCCAGGGCGATCAGTCGGATTTTGGTAGCAGCCGGTTTTGTCACACGGGTTTTTCCCCCTTCGAATGATCCGGTTAGAGGGCTAAAAAGAGAAGCTGTAGTTCACGCCGCTTTTCCTTCTTCTTGTAGGTCCGCGCCGAAAAACCACTTTTTTCTTCAAATCCAGAGCTGGACAATTTGGTAAGGCCTGCTTCCCCTTCCACCCCACTGCCCTCTCGTCCTTCCCGAGCCCTCTGCCAGCTGCCGGCAAGCGCCCTCCGCCGCCCGGGACCGGGGCCGATCGGTGCGGCGGGGCAGCGGCTGCCGGCCCAGGCACCCGGGCTGCGTGGGCAGGGGAGCGGGGCGCCGGCCGACCGGGGAGTTGCAGTCAAGGGGCTTCAAAGAGCTGCACTCTTAAAAAAGAGCCAGGACAAACTCTCGAGCCCTATGCATTGCAAAGCTGCGTTTGAAAGCCATGGGAAGCTAAAGTGAAGGAAATAACTTCTTAAGAAGAGAGAGATGGAGAATTCTAACGTAATTCTTTTGGTAATGTGAATGAGTTCAATATTCAAAGTGCCTAAATCCGCTTGTAAAAAAGATGCTAAACTATTCACACACTCACCACCCTTTCTCCTGCGGGCCCGGGGGATGGAGGGGAGTGGGGGTGGGAGCGTGTGATTGACTTCTCTGCGGACCCTCAGGGATGAAGGCCGGGGTGCTGAGAAGGGAGCAAGGAGAAGAGGAAAAGGTTTTCTCCAAGATCGCGGTAATGAAGCGCTAATCACCGCTCCTGGAATAAATACGATAAAAATCAAGTGCTTGGGTTAAAGTTGATCAAAATTGTTGAAGCGTGACCAATGAGCTAAAATCCTGGATAATGACTGCGCGCCCTGACAATGCCCTTCTCCCCCTTGCCCACTTGGGCTCGCAGCTCTGCACAACCCCTGTACTCCTGTCTCCCACGTAACTTCTTGCTCAAAACTTTCTTGCAGATGATCCAAGCAATACAAGTACTAAGGTTTCATCTTTTGGAATTAGAAAAGGTAAGAGCTACGGAGATGGGCACGGGGAATGCTATTCCCTCCCTGTCGTCACCTCCCCCACCCCGCCCTTCCCTCCCGACTGGACTGACTTGTAAACATGGCCAGAGGAGAGAGGGGAAACGCAGTGTGACACTATAACCTGTACCATCAGAACATGTGACACCCGACAGGCATGCCCGGCCCAGCCCAGCTTTTTTTTTTTTTTTAATGTGTGTGTGTGTTTGTCTAATTTCAATATTTAATATGTTAAACCCCTTCCATCCTTATTACCCTTTCCCTCAGTAGATATTCTTTTCCTCACTCAGAAACAATATGTTTAACAAAAAGATATGAAATCACTCTCTCCCCTCTCCAGCTCTGGCAGGCACATTAACCCCAAGCAAGCACTAAATGTTTGGAAGAGGCAGGGGCCCCTGCGCGGCGTGGGCAGGGGGCTGTGTCCTGGGATTGGAACGGTTCTAACCACAACCTGACCGAGTAGCTTCGGTTGATTGCTCCCGACCATTTAGACCTTTGTATTTAGCCCCGGTTTAAACTAATCCCGTTCCGAATGACTAGTTGTACCTGTCCGGCTCGTGTATGCTCCAGAGGTACCGTCTGGGTCCAGCTCCCAGTGTTCTGATGTTATCATCAAATCTGATTTTATTCTGCACACCAGTCCAAGCCCACTACCTCTCTCTCTAACTTGTTGCTGCGACAAGTCTCTAGAGAATAATATGTGCCGCAACAATTTCTCTATTGTTTCCTTGCCTTCAACTATTGTCCCCCTTAATTAGAGTTACTTGTGGAGTAGAACAGAGGGTTGTCTTTGCTACCAAAAAAAAAAAAAAAGTTGCAATATGATAGTTTGCCATTATTGATACTATTATTCTTGTTATTCTTTTCAGGTTCATGAATTGTGTGATAACTTCTGCCATCGGTACATTAGTTGTTTGAAAGGAAAAATGCCAATAGACCTCGTTATTGATGAAAGGGATGGCAGTTCCAAATCAGACCACGAAGAACTCTCAGGATCTTCCACAAATTTAGCCGATCATGTAAGTCCTTCTGTTTTCTTTATGGCATTTTTTGAGACTTTAACCTGCTTAGAGGATCTATTCCCAATTTCCTTGCTTTGCTGCTGTTGATTATTAGTATTATTACTACTTTAACCTCTTGCAAGCTCGGATCCCATCTTCACTCTTTCTTCCCTCTTGCTTTGTAAAGTTATAGAAATTCAAAAGGTTCCTTCAGTTTCCATCTGTAAAGCATCGAGTTTGGAATGGTTTGTAAAGTTTCCTGGTCTGGGCTGCTTGGAGAGCTAGCAAATTGTCTGTTTGATGTGGGGATAGGTGCTTTCTCCTCTTCTTTACCAACTTTGTAATCAATGCATCAATGTAAGGAAACTGAGACAAGAAAGTTAGGGAGAAAGTTTGCTGATTTACTCCCCCCTCCCCTCTTGTGGGGATGACAAGTGATGAGAATTATTGGCAATACCACACTGCATTAAAAAAAAAAAAGGGGGTTAGCACATTAGAGTTTCCAATGCTTTTGCTTTAGAGCAACTTATTGTCAGAATATGGACTTATTGCCAAATGCCTGAAGCATCTTCATAATAAAAGACAGTAACCTTGATGAAGCAATTATTAACAATGTATTACAGAAAGCTGGAGAGATTGATGATTGAGTAACCATAGGTTAGCGGTTGATTTTAACACTTTAGGAGTTGGTGGATTAGTGTAATGTGTGTAGGACTAAATGTTGGTGTGCGTGGTGAGGAGAATGCCTTTGTTTTTCCGGGTTTTGGAGCGGCTCTTGTGATCCTTCAAAAGATGTAGATGCAAAGAGACTTCGGGATGTGAACGGAAAGATTGCAGCTGGTACCGCAGAAAAGGGAAGGAATAGCTCTGGTTAAAAAGAGTGGGTGTGAACTCCAGTTTATTTATAGGAATGCATCCCTGGGGGGTAAAGGGGTTTACACAGTTTTAGATTCAATTGAACTCCTAATCTAAATGATACAGTCTAATATTTTAGTGGTTGAAATATTAATTTAACACCCTGTGTGAAGTTAACCTTGCTTTCTGCACAGGCGCCTGCCTTTATTTCCCAGTGTGTTAAGAGGAGTAGCTGCAAGCCCAGGGAGAATGAGCTTTCTAGGAGCTTTTGTTTCCTTTGAAAACATGTTGTTTGTGTGCGTATCTGATAATTACATTAGACCTGGACTGAAGCTGAACTGGGAGATAAAATAATAATAAAATCTTCTAATGTCCCCCTTCTGGCACGACTTAGTTATGGGAAATATTTTGGGACCCAAGCCCTAGCTTTCATTTTCTCATTTGTATTCAGTAAACATTGCAGGACAAGGTTTGTGCTATGTTTTACATTTCAAATCTATTATTTTGAGAGAAAAAGGTACTCAGAGCTTCCTGAAAGTTTCTCTGCTTATCGGCTGTCTCACATGTAGATAATAAACTCCGTGAATCATGACACAATTTCAAAAATATTTGTATCATGGCATTTTACAACCCTAAATTAGTGGGCATAAGTATCCTGGGAGAATACTAGAAAAGAAATTGAAATGAGTGGCACGCTGAAAGATAGTGATTCATTGTGTAAAATTTAGAGAAACAGAAAAAAACTAACATGTTTCTCCAGTACAGTTTCTTTACAAGCCTGTGTTTCAAGTGGAAGTGTAGAAATGGAGCATGCTTATGTTTATATTGAAGAGATTAGATAAACTAGCTTGTTTAGGGTGCTGGCAGATGGCAAATGCTCAAGCCAATTTGCAGTGCTCCATTATAATATTTAAATTCACACACAATGATAGGACAGAGGTGGAGGGGGTTAGCATTTTGATAATTTGGTAACTATTATCATCCCTAAGAAGAATCTGTGGCCCCAAAAACAAACTGAAATAAATATGACAACCCATTTATCTTGCACCCGTTAGGGTTTACCACTTCATTGGGTATTATAATTTAAAGCCTTTTATTTCCTGGAGATTTGAGCTATAACATTTTTACTTTAGCCCCCTGCTATTTGTTTTGAAAGGAAGCAATAATTTGTGCAACCAGAACACCAACTGGGAAATGAAGAGCTGTATCACATAGTTACATTTTATTCATGCGTTTTGGGAAATGTGTCTCCTTATTGGATTTTTTTTTTTTTTGTATATTAGCTTGTTTTCCTGACAAAACTTTAACACTTTTTTATAGCTTAGTCAAACTACCATGTTTTATATTTGCACTGTACAAGGTTCCAGCAGGAAGAAATCCACCTTTATTCATAGAGAAGGAAAAGCTTAAAAAAATGGCTAATATAATCATGCAAGTCTATTTAAAAATGAGCTATCATTTCTGAACATCTACCTGGAAATGTAACAGTTCAAGCATGCAAATTTGTCCAATTTGACTCTCCAGGTTTATTTTTTTTCATTTGCCTTGATATGCATATTTAATATACAGCCTCAGGCTAGATCTCATTTGGTGAAAGTTGGTGCAGGGGAGATGATGAGCCACTTCAGAAGGACAGAGACAGCGTGTTGTTTCCTCTGTTTTATGTATTGGCCCGCTATTCTGATCCACGGGTCTTCCCCTCATGGTTTTATTTGCACATGAAATACTAGGAGCATTTCAACTGATTGGCTATGAATAATGATAGCCCAAAAGAAGTGTAGGTTAATTTGTTGTGTGCCAAGGTTTCTCTTGAGGAGGTGACAGTTTGTGACAGCTGTTTGACACCCCAAAAATCCATACCCCTCTATTCTTGTTAAGTGGTGTAAAGCTACCCTCTGTGTGTTTAACATGAATGTGAGAGGTAGTAGTGGTGACAGTGGCAGTGCTGAACTAGGAACTAAGACAGCTCTCAGCTTTGTTGGTTTGCTAGACATGAAAACCTGAAAAAGGGAAAGTAACAGAAACAATTGTAGGATTAACCAATATTTATTACCATATTACCTTGTTACCATATTACCTTATTACCATAAGACTTTAAATGAGGTACTCAAATAGTGCATGCTTCCCCTTTCAAAATCCACTGTTCTACTATTTATATCACCTAATTGGAAACCAAAACCAAAATCAACAAAGGAATGAACTCTTCAGAGATATCCCTGTGCTGGAAAAAGGAGACAGCTGTAAGCGATTTTACTGTACATGTTTGGTAATAAGTGTGTTTATCGAATTTTATTTTAGTGTGCTATTAACCGTTATATAATATAGTTAGTGCAAAGGGTCCAGGGACTTGGTAGATCAAACAGAGCAGTGCTGGCCACAAGAAGATGAAACTTTTGTTACTACTGTGCTGTGTTTAGTAAATATAACTGCCCACAATTAGTGTTTGAAATTTTAACACCCTCAGTTTTTTTTATTGCTCTGAGGTATTAGCTGTAGATGGGAAGAAGGTAATTACAGCTACGCCCTGGCTGAACCAGATCAGCTAGGGGAGAAAAAAAAAACTATAAGAAAAGAGGAAAGAAACCTTTGCAGCTGGAGTTCAAGTTGAGTTTCCCAGCATAGACAATTTATTATTGTTTAACATAAACATTCTGGGCCTTATCCTGCATTCTGCCTAAATATCTATTCAGCCTAAAATATCTGTTGGGATTGCTGAAAGATCCTTTTTTCTCTTTTCAAGTTATTCAAATCTGAAAAATATAATGCTTGTAAAATTTGAAGATTTTTAAACTTTTTTGAACATATGATAACGTTGTGTACTTTAATTACATTTCTTTTGCACTTTGCTTCACCTGATGCCACAATTCTTCCTTTAGCACAAAACTATTTGCAATTCTCCCATAGAAATTTATGGCTCCCCTTCCACTGGCTTTCGTGGGAACCAGATCAGGGCCTCAGTCATTTTAATATTTGTTTATGTGTTCTAGTCAATTTGCAACTCAGAGGTAATAATATACAGATCATAATTTATAAAATTTAATTAAAAAATGGATACAAATATCCATACATCTCTTTTATAAAAAAAGACTGTTGACAGATTAGAAATCCAATGTCTTAGCTGCAGAAGAGAAATATTAGTCTGAATATTAAACCTTTCAGCTCTCAAATGAAGAGATACCTCGATTCTGTACTTTTAGACATCCAGACAATTTACATTTCTTTAATATTTCTTCTCAAAGAGTAGTCTGTGCAAATTCCTGACATCTTCAGATAAGAAAAAATAAAAATAGAGTAATACATATCTGATACAGTTATATAATTAAATCTTTAGGTAAGATTTCACTGAGTAACGAAACAGTAATTGGGAGCCTGATGCTACAGTCTCCAGGTACACCATAGGTTTATGGACTTCAGTGGGATTTTTGAGAAACACAGAATCAGACCCTAAAGGTGCTCTTTCTGTCTGTAGTGTGTCAGAAAGAAAACTAAATAGCCAACTGCAACAATAATAGGGCAAATTTCTTAGGATGTGGCTTAAGACTTCAGACATTGTGGTAGGCCCTGTGCTTTCTGAAGGGGTAAGAGCATCAGGAACTTTCCAAGACCGGAGATATTGTGCATTTCCTCTTTTTGAAGGGCCAAGGTATGCTTCAGTCAATGGCTGAAGTCTCAAATTTGAGTCTGCAGGTCAAATTTTATTATTGTAATTTTAAACTGTGTTCTCACAAACTGGACCAATAATGTATTGCACTATCTAGTTGATGATAGTGTTCCCTCTTTGGTTTGAGTTGTCTATCTGTCTAGATGAGGTGTAGCCACGCAGAATGACATAGAAGTACAACTAAAAAATCCAAGAAACTTCTGATTTTTTAGGTCTCAGTTCCTTACTAGCAGGGGGATTATATGTACAATTTCAGTCTTAATTAGAAAATACAAAGCACATAGCTTTTCAGAATGCTGCCACATTCTAGGATGGTAAAAAATTCCTCCTGACACTTTCCTCAGCGCAAAATCAAGGGACAAGAATTGAAACTTTTATATATATACACAAATATCCGATAGATTCCAATGCCTTGTGTTTTGTTTAAATTGTGTTATTCTGGTACAAAAAAAAAGCAATCATATCGAGTATGCATCTGTAGAATAATATACCTTAGTAATACCAGGAGTAGTCTTTTTTAGAAAACATACATGTTGTGTCAAATTAGAGTTTCTGATGGCTCATTTGCATATTGAAAGTTTCTTTACACAGTAAGTTTATTATTCATGCACTCCACATGGTCTCTAAGACACCATCCTGAACTTTTTACTCACAAAATATAGATAGATGCACACACAGAAACACATGTGCATGTATTGGTTACCATGTCCTGCATAGTCTATCATATTTTTGTATACGGTGGTACCTAGACACAGATTTTTGGGATTATCAGTCATATCAGTCATTCCACTGTGTTTACAGGTGTTACTTGTAATAACAAGGTGAGCGGGATTTGGCTCGTATTTGGGGATAATAATGCCATCCTTGTCAAGTAGTTCAGTTCAGTTTTGCGTTTGCAAAATTAATTTACCAGACCTTTGAGTCCAACCACCTTTAAGCTCTATAGCCATTGTAGTTTCTTTTATGAAAGTACTTTGTGTTTTATTTATTCCTTCAAGATAATGATTTTGTCCATTTCATCTGATAAAATTATATCGAGGCCTGATCCTGTCACAGTTGCATACTTAAAACTTCAGTTAATGTCTGTGAGCCAAATCCTGCTCAGCTTACTCACATGGGTATCACCTGGCCTGGTTGATTTTACTTCCCAGTTATAAATAAGAAGCAGATTCCTTATGGTTAATTGAATCTTTAATATCCCCATAAAAAGCAGTATAAGATCAAAATCAACTCTAGTAGGATTACATATACTCACAAAAAACTAGCCAGACTTCACCCAGTGGAAATCTTGGGCATACAAAGTAAGAATTGTGATTTATCAGAAGATGTTCCCATATCAAATTTCTCTGTTACAACACCTCCGTTCAAGAAATCCTGTAGCAGTTAAAAATTCTTGCGGTTTCCCAAAGATTTTCAACATCAACAAAAGAGTAATGTGTCAGATAGGCTTTGTATGCCAGGAGACTTTTGTCCTTTCTGTTGCTCTTTTCTAGATTTAGCAAAATTCAATGGTGGTGCTAAATCTTTTTTTTTTTTTTAACTTTCAAGGGAAAAAACACTGGTAAAATTGTGTTTTCTAGGGAAAGCTGTGTGTGTAAATGAGAAACAGTGGATAGCAGTGGAGTGATCTCCTGTGGCCCTGCTAGTACAAGCTTTCCCCATATTGTCTCCTGCTTTTATATTAATTACAACTTGCATTATCAGCTGCGAGTGTGTAGCCCAGCAAATAGAAAATACTTTCCCTGGAGACATAGCTTCTTGTATCTATTTTCCATCTCCTTCTATTGTGCTCTACTCGGTATTCACTGCTTTTCTCCTAGTAACACTGCTCTTTAACACAATTAGGTAAGAGCAAGAGGAGTACCATATTTGACTCCCAATTATTAAAACTACTGGGAATAGATACAAGTACGCTGTTCACTTTCTGTGGTATCTGGCATTAGTTTAGGTCATATGTGTGTGAAATCTTTATATAGTATGCACACATATACAAAATAGGCAACTGCATTTTGGCAGACATCATCCACACTCTTCAATGTGTTTCTGCAAAGTATATTACTAAACTTGCAAGAAGAAACAAGAAGCCACGCTAGCAGTTTGTGTAATTTATCTAAAGTTATCTGTTAGATTTATTTTTTCCTTCTTTCCCCCCCCCCCCCCAGTGTGATGACAATATAAATTTCATTGAAACTAACAGAAAAATTGCAATTAACATCAGCAGGCTTTAGGCCAGGATCTCTTTAGGGACCCAAACTGTACTGATAAAGTGCTTCCAGTGAAGTAAATTTTAGATGTGTCATTTGGTCCTGGTTTTGGGTTTTTTTGTGAAGACATGCATAAAACAACTACTTACGATTAGTCATTCGGCCAAGAATTTTTTCATGAGGGATGCAGGGTTGGAAACACTCTAGGGGAGAAAAAGAAAAGTTCGCTGACATGTAACAATGATCTTAGTCCAAAGCAAAAGAATGTTGCCTTTTTATGAGTGTGTAAACTCCACCCCTAGAATTATTTGTAATTTTTTATAATATTAAAGCCTAGCTATTTCCCTCCCTTTCAAATTCCTCCAGTATTCTACTGTCACATCTAGTAAATATCTTATATTTTCTATCCTTCAACAAAATTCTGCCAAATTGCTTCCTCAAGAAAACTGTGTCACAAGAAATACATTTAATTCCCAATCAATACAGTCAGTCTTTCTAAAACAGGATCTAAAAACTGGGGTCAAGAACAACTCAGCCTGGTAGAGACAGCAAGTGTTTTCAGCTCTCTGGGAAGTCTCCTTCAGTTATGGTTCTGAAACAGAAAGTCTGATCTAGCTTTTGAAATATTGTATGATAGGTTTTGATGACATTTACCTTAAAACACAGCTGAACTGTTATCAGTCAATTATTGTAATTTTCATATATGTGATAAGGAGCTCCAACAGCAGTTAATGTAAGAAAGCCTGCAGTACACAAAATTAAGCATAACTCACGGTGTTCCCTGAAAAGTTTAGACTAGGTGAGCATGTTGCAATTATTACCTTTTCTAAAAAAAGGTTCCAGCATGATGCTGTTGGAGGGCTAAACTCATGCTATGCTATTGTTTCTTTCCTTTTTCATGTATTTCTTCTAGCTCTTTATCTGATTACCATCCGGCAAACAGCTGACGCTAAGAGGCTGCAGAGGGCTGAAGAGCTCCTGTCTGCTGTTTGCCTTCAGCTTGAAGCTATTTGAGTGGCTTCCTAACTCAGAGATAAAAAGAGAAGCTCATAGGCAGAACTGTGTTTTAATCCAAGCTGTAAAGAAACTTGCTCAGTTTTTGCATTTTATTTCCATCTGAACTTTTCGCTAACCTTATTTTCAACTTTTTTGTTCTTTCTAATAACATCTGGGCTGCTTCAGCTTTCAAGACTTCTCATCTTTCTGTGTTTCTCTCCACCTGACTGTAAAATGATGGTAAAATGTGGCAGTTGGTTTGTTTGTTTGGTTTGGTTTTTCTTATTTTTTTCATGAAATTGTGGGGGATTACAGTATTAATAGTGATTTCTGACACTTAATACAATAACCTTGATGAATATAAAATCTTATTGTTTGGTGGCTTTTTTTTTTGTGTTGTAATTCTGTGTGAGGAAAAGTAGATCAGTCTCCTAGGTTTTGGAGGGGGTGGTAATTTTGTGCCATAAGTGCTGTTGTGCTGACAGGTTATGCAAATTTCAGACCCTGACCTGTCTTCTGATTTTACTCCTATCTTCCTGCCAGTAACCATGTACGTGGGTGCATGTGTGTGTCTGTCTTTGTAAGGTGAAGGTGTCTGTCTTTGTAAGGTGAAGGTGATTTGGATCCTTCTTACCCTTTGGTCACATGAGACTTTTCTGGGAACCTTTTGAAGTTATGGGCTCTTTCCTTTGTCTCTGCTGTGATCTGGGTCAGACCCGTCAGATTAATGTTACTGGGTATTGTAGCAAGTCGTTATTTGGCAGTTCTATTCTGCATTGCTATAGAGCATGTGGTACTAATCAGTGCTAGGAGATTACTTTGAGATGTTTCAGTATAGATTCTGGGACTTGGTCCCAATCACACTTACACTGTATTTTACAATGGGTAAATCAGTTGATTTTGTTGAAATTATTCCTACTACGCATTGGGGTAGATGAGGTCAGGATCAGTCCTGCTCAAAAAATTTATCCAAACCCGTCATCTGCTGTCTTCAGGTTCTCCTCATGCTTTAATAGTAGGGTATTATTTCACAATGCAGATTTAAAGCACAATCAGACCTAAGAAGCTTTCTTTTTTTTAATTTTTTGAGGGGGGACTTATTGTTTGTTTCATTGTCGAATTATTATAACGTGCTCGATTAAAGTTGTCGCATACAGGTGACAAGTAACACAGGTCTTGCCCCTAGTCTGATCTGTTTCATGTGTTCTTGTTCTCCTTCTCTGCCAGAGGAAATTCCATCTCTTGCCTGCCTTCATGTGGTGCTGATAAAGCTCTTCCTGTACAGTAGAATTCCTGTTTTCCTTTAAGCAACAGCAGGGTATTGGGAATGATCAGGAAAGGGGAGGAGGACAGGAGGAGAATACACTCAACAAAGTAGCACTAAACTGTAACATTAACTTTTCCTCACTTATCCTCTTAAATAGCAGTTCCTCTCTCCGGGAAAGACAATACACAATAAATTAGATAGTGTACTCGAATTATGTGACTAAAGTACAGTAGTTGAGGTCTTACTTAGCCAAGTTTTGCAAACTTTGTACGTCTGTCTTCTGTGTTCCCTTTTGTAGTGTTTTATGCATGGTAATGTAGAAAGAATTACATAAAAATCACTATACATGTTATTTTATATAATCACCTGGTGGCTATTTTTGACAATTCTTGTAAGCGAACTGTTAGAAAGATAATTCTAGAAAGTCTTTTGAAATGTGTCATATCAAGGTGGTGATGGGGGGTGGGGGATGAGGAAACATCTTTCCCGGTATATAACGTCTTTCAGGGAAAGCTTGCTTTTTCCCCTCACAACTTTGAATCTGTTGAAAGTTTTTCCAGTGTTTAAATGTGTGACAGAGAGGGTAGGGAGTGAGGACATACTCCTCTCCCATGCATGTTTTCTTGTACTTCTTGAAACAGTTTCCCTCCTCTTCTCCCCTCAGTGCTCTAGTCAGTCTATAAAAACAAAGTGTAAGAAGACAGTTTGCATACCAACAATTTTGATCCTAATGAGAATAGCTAGTATCATAAACTGTGCAGGTTGATGCTCTCTCCTCCCACTACCCTGTAGAGCTCATTAAGAAACTTAATTTTTTTTCACTCTTGATATATTCTTCTGCAGTACTACTCAAACAATTAAATCCAGACAACTCTTTGGAAAGCTTAAAAAAGAAAAAAAAATCCATCCTGTGCTTAAACAAGTAAATCTTTGTATCTCCTCTGCTTGTCTTTGCTGAAGAATTATTACACTGTGCAAACAGTATTGGTGTTTGGCACATTTGACAAATGCTAATGTGTATACTTCCCCCCCCCCCTTCTCCTGGTTTTCTTTCTATTCTTCATTTGCTGTTGGAATGGGAACCGTGGAAAAAATTCCTTGGCACTCTGACACCAGAATCCTTCATCTTGGAGAGACCATGATGATGCAACCTCAACGCACTCAGCAGGCACACCAGGGCCCTCCAGCGGGGGCCACGCTTCCCAGAGTGGAGACAACAGCAGCGAGCAAGGTAAAAGGTCAAACTTTTTCCCTCCGCAAAGTAGGCATGACTAAAATAACTCCAGTTTTTTTCATTATATCAGTACATCTGCCTTAGAGTAAACATGGAGTGGCAGACTTGCAGTATAATCAGCTGTGACTTAGGGAGACGGTATTTCCTTTTCTTAACCCACTTAGCTGCATTTTATTATTATTTCAAAGTGAAATATCTAATCTTCAAACAAGCTTTGTAATAACAATTGATTAGTTCTGCCAATTCCTTTACAAATTTGGTTATCTACAGTTTATTTTTGTGTGGTGTAAGTAAATATAATGACAGACATACTCTCCAGTTGCGGTGCAGTTGTTTGAGTTGGGTAATAGAGTTTAACGTGTAGTTTTAGCCAGGAAAGATATGAAGTTATGAAGCCGCTAAATTATATAAAGTAGAAGAAAAACCTGAATTGGACAGAAAAATGTTTCTTGCAATGTTTACTTGTACGGACTTGTTTCTTCTTCTGAAAATCTGGATTTGAATGATAAACAGAGATGCACCTGAGCTGCAAAATCTCCGATATATCTATACAGTGAAACCTTCTCAAGGGTTTAGGAAGTTTGATTATTATTTCAGAATTTTTTGTTTTATTTCCTACTGCACCTTATGTGTGGTCATCTGTACCCATGCTGACTGAGTGTCAAAGGCTGTCATTTTGTTATGATAGTGTTTTACACTACTCGTTAGAAGAATAAGTGACTCCAGAAGGTGTAAGAATCAAGCCTCCAGTGCTAAAAGTTGGGTAATGATGGCCTGCTGTCACTCTTGGATCTTGACTCAGAGTTGTGGTTTTTTTCCTTTTCTTTTAAGACCAAAGTTTAAGGTGGACTCCATGCCCGTTTTTCTTTGTAAACATGGTAAGCTTCTGCTAGTGAGAGAGATATTACCTTTATAAGGTCTTATGATATGGTCCCACCACAAGATGTTTATTGTGCACCTGCAGTATTTTGCTTCTCTGTTTTCATCCACGTGCTCAGCAGAGCCAGCTGACAGGGCTGAGATCCAACAAGCCATGCGGGATCCCAAAACTGTAGAGAGGAGAAGCCTTCAGGGCTAGAGCTGCCGTGATAGGTCTCACGCTGTGGACCACTTCTCACCATGATATTTGCCTCGCTTAGGTGGCAGAGCAGATATGTGTTTGCATGTCTGTCACGTGGCCCACTGGTTGGCACAGAGCTAGATTCCCTTGTCTGTCTTACGATCTGATGTTGTACCCGTTGTAATTCTAGAAACTTGCAAAGTTTTTTCTAGTAGAGTGGTTTGGTTTTGTCTCCTATTTGTAAGAATTGTTTATACATTTGTAATCTTATAGCTGATAGAAAGCAGTCATGGCACAGGGTGTGATCCAACTCCAACATGAGTCACAAGGACTTTTTTCTATGAAGTTAGATTGCAGTTGTACAAGACCTAGCGTGAACCATTACAGATTCAGCAGCTAATGATGAAAGGGAGAGCTTGACTGCTAAACAGCATATTGGTGTTTATTAGCTGGCCACAGCTAATAAATAATAGCTATTTATGTCTATTAGCTGTCCGTAGGCTTTACTGCTGATCAAATGTTTACATGGTATATTGCGGTTAAGATGCTTGGTGTAGCAGATGATCATTTGCATACTTAAAAGTTATTCCTTTGAGTGGTCTACCACAACACCTTTATTCCATCCATAGGTATGAAATTTCTGCAGAACTGTATCTTCACTGTGCCTCAGGAACCCCTTAGAAATTAGAAAAGTTCCTTCATTGAGCCATATAAAGAAATCCCTTGTATCAATATCCAGGGATCTTGCATTTCACTAGTCTCTGATCCCTTGCCATGTAACTCGTGGTGCTTGGGAAATATTGATGAGCATTAGAAAAAGCAGTTGATGACGACTACACCAACTTCCCATTGGAAACTGAGTTTTCTGCTAATATATATGACTTTAACAAACCTGTTAGACTCATTTCTGCAGAAGGGGAACAACCACTGAAAGGCCAAATCAGTCACTAGTGCTGCCCAGTCTACCACAGTAAAACATTTCTAGTATGCTTCCCCAAGTGCTCAGTTGGGCCTTTTAAAGGAAAGCAGACGTCCAGCGGTAAATCACTCTTCCATTCAGCTGCTGGCAACTAAAAGATTATTCTACCAGCAAAATTCCCGTTGGAGATGGCTCTGGATTGCTCTCCCTCTCTCAATCCTGGAAAAGACTAAAGAGAGGGAGATATGTCTTAAATTTTCGTTATGCTTCCTTGAGAGGGGCAGGGTTTACCTTATAATTTGTGAACTGGTAATGAGTTGGTCTCAAGATGAATGGATGCCCTCTTGAGCTATTCTGGTGCAGTTATTTGGGTAAACTTGGTTTCCCTGCAGTTTTGTCAAGAGCATCCACAAATACTACTTCAAGCTGCACTTGCTCCAAAGGATTTCTTGGAAATGGGAGCTCATTAGAGAGTCTTGTGTTACATTAGTAAATTACAGCCTTCTGCATTAAGTCCTGGTGGCAGCAGAGATTGATTCATATTAGAGTCAGTTCTGGCTTTTGAGAGAACTCTTTCCAGGGGTCTCTGCTTTTGCCTTAAGTCTATAATGTGAAGCTTGTGATTTTTTTCTCTTTTAATATTATTATTTTATTTTATTTCGGGAAAGTGGGGGGGAAGATGGAAAGGACTTGGGTTGAGTGATGACTGTGTTTTGCAGACTTTCTCTGCATGAGGTAGATCTATTTATTGCTTGGAAGAATCCATCCATAATTTTTAAAGTTTGAATCAAATAAAGAATGTTTAGTCATTTTGTCTGTTTATGAGGACAGTCTCTCCATGACAGTGCATGGCTGCTCTTTGGCATCAAAAGGGTTAATATGGTCCATGTTTGGTATTATTAGAAACATGCTGGTATTGAAAGAGTTAAAGAAAGGGCCTTCAGGCAGTAAATGTTGAAAGATTATCCTAATTTTATTAGTGGTAAGTGTCTGTGTTGTTCTTAACATGTCACCTCACTTGTTCAACAGAAAACTAAGCTATACAACATACTGATCATCTGGCAAACCAAAGTAGTAGCAATCTGTAATCCAACAAGCATTTTTTGACTTTATCCCAGTTCAAATTCACAAATGCAAATCAATTCTGTGTAATACTATTTTAGAGATTAGAAGTTGCGTAGTAGGTCTGATCAACTTTCCCCCTGCTCTAGAAAGAGAAAGAGTTAAATATATCCAATAATAAAAATAAAACACTCTAAACATCTTACAAAAAGGAGAAGCTGATTTAATGGTCTAATGAGGCCATCTTCCAGAGACTTGTTTTGTGTAGGGCTTGCTTTGACCTTTTGCTTTGCTCAGGAGCCCAACGCTTCATTTTTCACATTCTTGCAATTACGTTAACGCTTCAAGCATTTCTGACTCCAAGTCAGCTAGCAACACCAGGCATAACTCAACACTGTGAGTTTTTCTCCTCTCTGTAGATTCATTAACAGGTCACCGGGGTCCCAACTGAAATTTAAAACTGACTGGTTCTGTTGGGTTAGCTGAGTTATAGCAAAGGAGATGGCAGGAAAGGGGGTGAGAGAAGGGGAGAGGAGAGAGAAGACCCTGGTTTTGGCCAGGGAATATATGTGTAAAAACTCTAAGTGGAAGATTAAAAGGCGTGTGTAGCTTTATCATCCACCCTTTTCTTTGGAGAGGAAAAAACACATCTGAAAGTCTTCTGGGGTATTGTGTTTTCTTTATTCTTTGCGAAACAAAGTGAAAACAGCCCCTGCCTTTACATAAAAGGCTAAATGACTTCTAGAATTTGGCATCAGTTTATACCACAGTGATGGATGTGATGCTCCCAGTCTTTAATTCCTGTTTAATTTCTTTATGGATATTGCAAATAATGAATATGACAGATTATGCATGAAAAGTGAGAAATAAATCTTTTTAAGGTTTAAAAACATGTGGTCTATAGGAAAACACCAGGGAATAATTTCAGTTTCATATTTTATGATACCAGGATTGTATACCTGCTTTGTCTTATTCATAGTTCAGTCACTCAAAGGGCCTGATCCAGCCAAGTTGGAGGCTGTTTTCCTTCAGGACCTTTCAGGAAGGCCAGCATCTTTTTAGGATTAGATTTGGGTGACAAACTTGATCATAAGTGAGAAGCCAGAGACAAGAAACTTCTTATAGGTTATAGGGCAGTAAAAATATAAAGGAGTATCGTATCCACTTTGCTTTACCCATGTGAGTGAGTAGCTCATTGACATGTGGGTTTTTTGGCTTAGTGGCTTTTTTTGTTGAGACTACTTGTGCTGAATGATCTGGCCCTTTATAAATAATATCTGAGGCTACTCTCTAGGGCAAATCTCAAAGTAATTTTGAAGCACTTATGTGCAAGTTTGATGTTTGTCTCACAAATCTGCCCACAATAGCTTTCTTTGGCAAAGATTCCTAGTCTGATTCAGGGCAAAGTCAACTAAAATACTAGCTGAAATTACACACTGATCACAGGTTAACTCTCTGGATTAATGCTTGTTGGAAAATTAGGTAGTATATTTCTTATTCATCATATACAATCTTGTAATAACTATAGTATTAAATCAAATTTGTTTACAAAACTAACTGACAAAGCCCAAAGCCCAAATACTATTCTAGTATTGGAAACTCTACTAGAACTACATAAATCTTTGAACCAAACTCCAGTTGTCAGAAAAAGGAGAGAAATAGGCTGATGTTAGTAATAATTAAAAAATAGCATATTCATGCAAAGTCTTTGGAAACTAATCCAAAAGCTAATGCTACAGCTTCTTTTTCTTAGTCCTGTAAATATGGTAAGCCTGGTGAAGCTAGTATGCACATTCATCATAATATTCAGAACATAATTTTCCTTTGTATTTTTACTTATAAAGGTATAGGGTATGGTTTTATTGGAAGAGAGCAGTCTTCTATAAGAAAGAAAATTCCTCATAGAAAGGCTCAAACATCCAGACTGTGAAAAATCAAACTTCCTATTAAATAATGCTTCACTGGAGTTGCATTATTTCAGAAGGCACAGCCCTCATAAAGGTGAACTGTATGAAGTATGAAAAACTCTTAAAGAACAATGACTTTTTTCAGCTGAGGAAGATACAGGAAGCAAGTAGCCCTAATTAATTCATCTTTTCCTTTCAAGTTTGAGAGGCCCGTCCTTGTGTTGATATGTATGAGTAATTCCCATTAATGGTGGTGGGAGTTACGCATGTGCATTGACAGAAGAATAGACCCCTCAGTGTTCAAAGCACATGAAATTTACATTTTTTCCATTGCTGTAATTGAGATGTTGACAAATTGGAGAATATTGATGAGCCTTTGTTTTAAGTATTTCTTGCCAAGTTTGCTTTATTTTTTCATGGTTTGAACAATGGTGTGGGTTCAGCAGCAATGAATAATAAGGGTAGAGAAAAGATAACTTTGTATTTCAATATTTTGATGTGCCTGTATGAAATAAATTCTTAGGCAAATGGAATATGTTGTTTTAATCATTAGCTATGCATGAAAGAAAAATTGATGTTGACATCTTTGCTGTAAAATCGTTGTAATGGGGCCTTCCTTACAATTCATTTTTGTAAAATTCATTTTGTACATTTTGCAGCAATTGAACAATCCTTGCACTGTGAATAGGCAGAATTCCCAGAAATACTGAGACAGTTGGCCCAGTAACTGCTGAGCTCACACAGCACACCACATGCACATTAACCATGATGATGCCAGAACCAGCTTAGCTAAATATAGTCAAATTTTAGTATCATCCATCCTTTCTTTCTGTCTATTGTATAAACAAATATATCTTTTTACAGTTTTTGTTTGATTGCTGGAGTCGGCAAACATTTATGTCTCTACCCACTTTTCAATAAGTAACACTAAAATTTCATAGGGAATCTTCACTTCACTATACAGTTTTCTAATAATCAGGCTGGTAGTAACTGCAGATTCCTCACCTTTTATAAAATTAAGGCTAAGAGTGCACATGTGGTGTTTAAAATATTATACTTGTATTTGTTTGTAGTTAAGTTTCTCACCTCACTCTTACCTTCGAATCCATGTAGGCTTGTATGTTTAGATGTAGATAAAAATCTATATACAAATTAGAAAACATTTACTTCCATATTTGTAGTAAGTTGTGCTGGAGTTTCAAATGCAGCCTAGTAAAACTCTGTCATAGGAATGTTTTCAGAGTGCCAGTAATCTCTTTAAAATAACCCTAAATACAATATGACAGATGCCATCTGGAATAATCTTTTGCTAGTTGCTTTCAACTTTTATTTTTTTCCTACAGCTAAGTTCATGTAAAACTGGTCACTTACTGTCATGGTAAACATAGTGAACTCTTTCCTCCACTTTTGTATATGAATGTTTGGAGAAAATAAGTACATAGTTTTACCTAGGAGATTGTTACTGTTGAGAGGGTTGCCTCTGTCTTCATCTTTCCAGGTTTTTTAAATATGTGTATATTTGAATATATATATTTATTTATGTGTTTGTATTTCAAAATGAAAAAGGTAAGATTCCCCCATAGGACATTCTTTCCATCTCAGATTCTACTCAGCCTAATCCAATTTGCCTCCAAATGTTAGATAACATCCCATTTGGTAAATTATAATTGTATGTTTGTTACAATATTAATGGTTTCATAACGCAAGACATTCAAATACACAGTATCAAGTGCTTAAATGTCTTCCTGTGTTGTTACAGACTAATTTCTTCCTATATATACCAATTTATTTGAAAGATCTAGTGTTGGAATCTCTGGATTTTTTTTTTAACTTAGTTATGTAAAGGGATGTCTCCTGATGCCTGTTAGAGTTTAATTTAGAGTAGTAATTAAACTTGAATACTGCCTCATAAACAAAAGATAAACAATAAACCAGCCACGTTCCCTGCTGTTTCATAGCTTTTTTTCCCAGATGTTTTAGTCCGATAATTTTTACATAGTGAACTACCTAGCATGGAGTGCTATAGACAGAGGTCAAGGCCTAGCTCTTTGTAATGATTTTATAAAAACTTTTCATTAAAGAAATGGTAGAGTTTCCTTGTGTAGCTGATAAAATTGTCAGATACCAAAGGACACTCATTAATTGACTTTTTAATTCTCTCCCTCTTGTTTAGCAAGACAGCACTAATTAAAAAAAACAACCCATAAAATTTCTTTTAACTGTTGATGACCAAGGAATGTTGCTATTTCTTAACATGAAAGTGCCTGAACAGAACGTCGGAATCCTCTCCGTCACCCTTGAAAAATAAAAATACCCTTGCAGGAACTGCTCTCTCCATGTTGATCCTAAGCAACTACGTAAATGTTCACAGTGGAAGGCTTTTAATTTTTCAAACTGCTCCTCAGGCTGCCGAAGCTTGTGTGTCCATCTCTGGCCGCTCCTCTGCCAGCCATGATCTTTCTAATTGCCAGGTACTGGTAGGCCGTTCAGCTGCAGAAGCCATGTTATTTTCACTGGGTGGGGTAATTACTGAAAGCTGAGAATAGCTGCACTAAAGACACGGGGATACTTTCATGATCCCATTAGCATAAGAGAGGGTAAATTATTCATGCCAAGTGAGGATTCTATGGGGAAAAGTATAGTTAATGCACATAGTTTTTAAATGTATCCCTTTCTGCTCTGAGACTAAATTCTTGTTGGATTCAGTTCTCAGACATTTACGGGAAAGCTCTAGTGGCATGTTAGATGCAGTTCATCTCTCTCTGTTTGCAGCGCTCTCAATAGAGACCATCTGGCACAGATCCAAAAGGTGATTAAACAAAATGATCAGCTCTTGTTGCTGTGTTACATGTCCAATACTCTGGATTAAAAAACATGACCCACAACAGTCAGCTAACATAATTTTTTTTTTTTCTCCTCTTTCCCATTCCCCTGTAAGAATTCAGATGGTCCACAAATGTCTATGCCATCTTTGTGTCCTTATGGCCCATAATCATGAACAGGTTGTGCAAATGGCTCTTTCTGTAACACGGTCTGTTCCAGCAGCATAGAAACATTTCATATTAATTGGGTCAGTCTAATGTTCATAACGACATGGGGAAAAATTACCCAAATATGTTCCTATAGTAAACCCTTAAAATGTGCCTTTCTCTGATTAGAAAAGTGAAATTAGACATTAGGCTCATGTAGCTGATTTATTTTTCAGGACAGAGAAAAATCAAAGCACGACACTGTCATCTGCTTAAAGTAGTTTAAAGCCCCTTCTAAACAAATAGAAAAAAAGGGGGGGAGGGGTGAGCTGTGTTTTAACACCACAGTCAGGGAATGAATTTACAGTGCTATTCAGAATAGTACTCCCTTATCATAAACAAGCTGATAATCACACTGAATCTAACTCCCAATTAGCTCTTTCTTTACTCAGAGAGATCAGTGTACATGTCCTCCTTAAGCCGTGATATGTTGCTGTTGAGTCAGACAGAACACTTGTATACCTTACATCATATTCAGAATGTAAGGATTAATGCAATATATTTACCGAAAAAACCAGCTAATCAGCAAGGTAATTTTTCAAACAAATCCATTTAATGCTTGAATTAAGGTAAAAATGCCAAGACTGTGAAGAGAGGACATATGTATCTTATCTTTTTGGGGTTGCATCAAATGCCAAGTACTAGTGTAAATTTAACAGAAACCAGACATTGTTGGAAAGTAATTAAAGAAATATTGAAATTAAACCTACCATATGAGTGAAATATTTGTAGGCCCGTTTTGTTGCATGCATAACAATTTGCATGGAATTGAACCGTATTCCTTTCTCTTTACTTCTTGAGTTGTACTTTGTTAAATATGGCAAAGGAATCACCTCTGTGTATTCAGTTATAGGACTGAAGGGATCTATTTCATGCTGAGGATGTTTACAGTTCAAAATCAGTAGGTTTACTTAGAGGAGAAATTTATTTAAAAAACAAAACCAAACCAAAACAGTAACCAAAAAACCCAACCCAAACCAAAACGATAACAAACAACAAAAAACCCCAAACAAACAAAACCCAAAAAGCCTGAAAACCTTCAAATCTATGCCAAGAAAAATCAGATTCCACTTTTGAAAGCTTAGAAGATCCACTGAGGCTATCAGTATCCCTTACTGTGCAAGGTTGTTGTGGTTTAACTCCAGCCAGCAGCTCAGCTCTGCACAGCCATTCCCCCAGCCAGTAAGATGGGTGAGAGAATCAAAAGGGTAAAAGTGAGAAAACTCATACTTTGAGATAAAGATAGTTTAATAGGTAAAGTGAAATGAAGAATTCAGCACTTCCCCTCAGCAGAGGGATGTTCAGCCATCTGAAGAGAAGCAGGGCTCCATCGCGCATAAGGGTGACTTGGGGCAACAGCTGCCATTACTCTGAGCATCTTACCCTTCCTCCTTCTTTTTGCAGCTCTATAAGCTGAGCATGGCACCAAATGGCAGGGGATATCCCTTTGGTCACTTGGGGTCATCTGTCCTGGATGTGTTCCCTCCCAGGTTCTTGTGCAACCCCAGCCTCCTTGGTGGTAGGGTGAGGTGAGAAGCACTTCTGCTTCTTTCCTTGATGCTGGGCAAGTGCTACTTGGTAATAAAAAAACATCCCTGTATTATCAACACTGTTTCCAGCACAACTCAAAATTTTACCTCATGCTAGCCAATGTGAAGAAAATTAACTCTACCCCAGATAGAACCAACACAAAGGTGAAAGCCATAGGTAAAAAGCACAGACATGTCCAGAGTGCTCAGAGCAGGAGGGCAAACTCCCCCAGCTCAGTGCAGCCTGGTGAATGACAGAGACCCACATAGCCTTGCGGGGCTTAAGGCTATTACAGGGCAACTCATGCTCTGTTATCATGCTGATTTTCAATTGATTTTTTGCTGTACAGTACTTGTTGAAGACCCTCTAGAGCATCAAACGCTGCATTATGGCACTACACTTTGTAGTACGCTGGCCCTTTGTTTTAACGCATCTTTGCCTGAGAAGAGGAGTGCTAACCACTCTGTGATTGCTCCAGCTTCTGAGCAACTTCTATATCTGGGGAAGTAGAACAGGTGAAGAAGATTTGACAGCTGAGTTTAGCTGGCTCTTAATGCGATTTGTTGCATTTGTTTATAGTTCTCAATTTTCAAACCATTCTGATTTTGAACTACCGTAAAATGTTGCTTTTGATTTATAAAATTACTTCTCATGAAAGTAGCTGATTTCAGGGTACTAATAAACCCAAATCTGAGTCTGGTGTACTTTCTAGTAACAGGTGCTAGAGGTTGTTAAAGCTGGAACTGAGGTTGCAGGAAGCTTAGTACAGGCTAAAGTGAGTAATTTCTCCTATTTTCTACGTTCCTATTTCTTCACTTAAGCCATTGTATCACTCAGATAAGCTTTTCATTCACTAAAAACTAAAGCCATCTACATGAAAGTCTTGATAACTGATGATTTTTAAAATACATGAGTGTCTATATATTTAGTATCTCATCTTCAAATAAATGCTTACCATTTTAACCAATGGTTTCTACTGGTTTGTGTAAGTCTTTGTGCATGCAGTAGAAGACATAAACGAGTATTTAAAATTGTTTACAACGATAACAAAGTGCACTTGAAAATACGTGTAGAAACTTATATTTGCAACTCTCCGGTGTTACATGAGCTATAAAAAAGCAGTGTAGTCATGAAGACAGGATAATACAGGGAAATAGTGACCACCACCTTAACTACCCCACTATCTGCACGATGATCTAAATGTTTGGTCCCTGGAAGGATGTCTGTTATTTTGGTGGCCTCCCTGTAGCTTCTCAGTTTGTTGCCATGAGGTAAAGATATGTCTGTCTACCCAGCAACTAACTGCAGAACTGAATCCAATAGGACTTCATGTAAGTTACATGCCCTCTCTGACATGTGGTCTTCTCCATTTGTACAATGACTGCTAGAGTACTTAGATGTTCCGTGAATGATATGAAATGGTCATCTGTTGTCATGGACTACTCTGATATTACAGGAATGCAGGGTTATATAGAAAATTCTTCTATTGGGGTTCTTCTATTGGCCTTCCCGAATTTCATAAAATAAGCTTTGGATATACTACATTTGTAAATTATTGTATTTGTTATTTAAAAACACTTATTCTTTTTTCAACAAAGGTGAAAAAAGGTGAATGAAATACTCAATCTTTTAACTTCATATAGTTTTTAATGAACAAGACTTACAAAGTGATAAATTAAGAATGACATGGATCGTATCACCAGTTCTTTAGTGATGTTTCCATAAAGATGAGAAGTCTCAAGTAGTGTTTCTAATGTTTAAAAAATTGTAATATCACTATACATGTGTTTTATATTCCTTGTTTAGTGGGGCTTTTTTGTTTTGTTTTTTTTTTCTCTCCCCCTGAACAACCATAGTAAATATAGATCGAGAAAAACTTGGATTCTCTGTTCATTTTTAGGTCTCAGGGACTCAATGGTGATGTTGGTTTTAAACAAGATTGTGTAATGCATTGTCTTTTTTTTCTCTTCTTTAGGAATTCGATAGTACTCTAGAGCAGGTTGTGATGCTTAGTGACCTTGCACATCAATAGCTCTGTATTTTAAACATGGACAGTGATTTTTCTCATCCATGCCCTACTCTGTTGCCTATGAGTTTTCAGCATAAGCAAAGGCAGTGGTGGCTAAGAATGAAAGCTTAGGGCATCAGAACTGGCAGCAGTATCATGAATAGTCTGCTTCCTATTTAGATATTTTTTGTTAACTATGAAATACATCATATGTGTCTGAGGGGGGAAATGAATAATATTTTACATAGTTATTTTACAGTTATTACTGCTTTTAGTCTTAATAAGCACACCAATTTAGATTTAGTAGCTTGGCTTTCTACAGAACTTAAGAATAATATTTTAAAACATAACAAATAGATGTCTTGATCACAGTACTCATGAGAGATCTGTCTTTTGTTGATGAATCAGCAGAGGACTGTCCAGAGAAGGACTGAAGGAAGGAGGTGGGAGTCAGTTAAACGCAGTTCTTCCTTCTCAGAAGAGAGAAGAGGAAGACATTATTCACATAAGATCCTAATGTTTCTTGCATGGAATCAGTAGCAATAGCAAGGGTGCTGCTACTTTCCAATCTGCAAAGTTTGGGTCAAATACATCCAAATAAATGCAAACAAAGCTTGATTCTCTTATCTAAAAAAAGAAAGACATGAAAAAACACCTCTATTAGTTTTTTTATGATTTCCATAGACACTACTGCCATTAAGATACGTAGGATCTACAAAAAGACAGCTATAAAATTTTAATACTTCCTAATATATTTTGGAACAAACTTTAATCATGCTTTATATTTTAGAGGGCAAATATTAGTAAGCACCAGCCTTTTTTATTTGAACAGCAAAGTTTTGAATCACTTTTTTTCCTCTAGTGGTTTTTAAATGTTACATTGAGCTTCAGAGAAGAATTAATTTGTGCTTTCAGTTCAGCTAATTTCTTGAAATGCTAACAGTTTTTAAAATCTATTGGAGAGAATAAACTTATGCAGTAAATTTAAACTTAACTTTAAGGAATTAGACTACTTCTCTTTGATTGTGCTCAATACAGTAATTCAGGTAGGTGTGGAGCTGGAGAAAGTAAATGATTCTTTGTTTTCTACTGTTACATATGGGTGATTTATAAGTGACAGCCCCAAAGCCTGGCTGTTTTTAAGTTATTTGTGAATCTGTCTTTACCCCAGCATAAGGAGCGAACACAGGGAAATTGTCTGATGGCAGAGTTGGCATGATGGCCCTGGTGACCCTGTTCCTACCTACAGCTGGGGCAGTGAGCCCAGGAAAGAGCAAGACAAAGTGGTTTCCCCCTGCTTCACTGACTTCCCAGCTGCTTGGAGGCTGAAGTCTATTGCTAACTCCAGATGCTCAAACTTGCACTGAGTTCTGTCCTAAACTGCTGGCCTCATAGGTTGTGGAAAGAGCTCAAATTATTTTATGGATGGTTACCCTTGTACACTCTTGGCACTAGACATTCCTCACGCACAGGCTAAGATTGGGGTCTTCTACTTTCTTGTGTAAACAGAGCATTTGCTATAACTGACAAGGATTGGTGGAGCAGCCATGAAAGTGAGAGAGGGGAATTCAGCAAAATTTCTATTAACATGTGATTCATACCATGACATTTTTTGACAACCCTGGCATTTAATTCTTAAAAAGTAAAGAGTGCACTTTTCCTTATAATCTTGTGTTATGCCCACCATATTGTGACAACAATTGTTTAAGCAATTACATATGTTTAAATTTTCTTTGAGCCCCTCCACATACAGCTGTAAGTTCATCATACTTAGACTAAAGGCAGCCCCTATTTGCAGAGAGTTCAGCAGAGTGAATATAGTAAATACATATATATAATGTTAATGCAGGACTTGGTGCTAAGGTTTTAAGTAATTTACAAGTGTAAAATTTGGAAACTCGCATGAACTTCCTCTCTAATTTTACACTCCTTCCTAAAGAGGATGGAACATCACTTAAATAGTACAAATCAAAATTTTTCAGCTTGGATCTTCCTTCCTAATTCCTTAGGTTTACCACTTACTGATGGTTCTCTGTTTTGTGAGACTCCTGACCCTGTACATCTGTTAAAGGGGATAGTTCAGAATGAAGATAACCTCCTACTCAGTAGGACTGTAATATTCTCTTAGCTCCTACTAGATGCTTGAACAAGCATAGGGCTTAAGTGAAATCCTTTAGCTGAGCCAAAATCTGTTCTTATTTAGGGACTAATCCAAAGCCTGTTAAATCAACAGAAAGAGACTTTGGTTGACTTCAGAGAGCTTTGGATCAGGCCCTTCTTGCTAATACATCTGAAATCAGTGGAGGTACATTAGGCTTCTGCCAGTGGAAAAAAAAGGGAGAGGAATTGTCCTTTATACCTAACATATTGAGGTCCTGGTGCTCAAATAGTGCCCCAAGTACTCCACTGAGACAACAATAATTTTGACTTGATTACACTCCTTAGTGTTCATGGACTCTCACTCAACCAGTACATAATTCAGTTGTTTAAAACAACCATGTTGTTCATCCACCTCATGCCCAAACATTTTTTTTGTTTGCTAATGTTTTATATCAAGAAATTTCTTGCAAAAAGTAAAAATGGAGGGTGTCAGTTCTTGTATTGGATTTCTTTTTGTATTTTTATGCTATTAGATTGTTAAGAAAGCTGTTTTGAGTGAAAAATACTCAGTCCATAGAACATGTAAAACCTAAGGAGTGTAACTTTTACTGTCAGTTCCCCGTCTTGAGAAAATTATTAAAGCCCCATGTCTTCTATATAGCCAAAAGGCTGTTACTTTTTTATTTCTTCATTAATGTCTTTTATTTTTATTTCTCAGTGTTAAGCTGAAATCCAAATTATAATTTGCCATTTGTGTAATAATTAGCATTACGGAGATGGCAAATATTTTTAGGCAAGAAATGGCAAAGGATTAAAATTCCTATGTATATTTCAGCACAGACTTTCCATTTTCTGAAGTGCCTACAGTAACAGAAGTAGGACCTCAGTCTGGAAAAGACTATTACATTGCCTTACTCTGTATATTAAAGACCCATTACTGAAATGAAAAGGCTCACATTAAGGTTAATATTGACCAACTCAGCCTTTGTAAGATTTGTTTTCAATTGACACTTTTACTCTAGCCATAAGCTACAAGTATTTACCCTAAAAATAAAGTTGGTAAGTTTTGCCTCCTTTAGCTCATTAGACTTCTGATTAGATTTCATGTGCTTCTGAATCCATGCATTTAAGATTCATTTTGTGTATTCAGACACTTAACATATTTTGTGCAAAACATCTGTCACAATGTGAAAATGTATTTAAGTAAGTAATATTTCTAGTTCATAACTCTTTTTTTGGTGATAAATATCTTTCTAGATGCAAAGTGTTAATTAATGCTTTGTTTTAATAGACTTATATTTATTCAGGAATGTTTTATCCATTTTGTGTAAAATAGTAGATTCTATAAGTTTAGAGTATTACAAAATTAAATTTTGATTTAGAGGTTACCAAAACGCTTAATGAACATAGGTGCTTTTCATTTTAGGGAAACAGGGATAGGCTGATCTGTGCTACCATCTCATACGACTTAAAATTTAGTATATTCTGTTCTTTGCTTGTGCAATGATTTTAAAAAGAGGAAAATTACTGCAGTGCTCCTACTTCAGTCCAAGAGAGAAGTAACAATGCAGTTTTCCAGTTAAAAAAAAAACCATAACAAAGACTATCATATGAGTGTTGAATATTTCTTAGATTTTAATTGCTTATAGATTTTACTGTTTTCTTTCAGTTTTATGAGACCATATCTGAACTTTACTATAGTTCACAAACTTACTTTAGATGTTGTTGATAGATAACCACTATGTATGGTCCTGTTTTCTTCTTTCTTCTCTCAGAATAATGAAGTTCATCCTACCTTATCTATTTCAAGAAAAGCTTCTGTGGTGCATATCTGCATTGATAGATGAAACACTTTCATTTATCTGTGAATTGGTTATCCTAATTATTTCCCTGAGTTAGATGTTATTAGCAGTTCATATTCCTAGCTCTGAGCATAGTTTGGCATAAAGTTGTGTATATGAGCAAGGTTTTATGAAGGAAGGGCTTTACTGATTTTTTAAAAGATCTTTCATTCATGCTATTAATCTCTAAATCAGGCTCAGCTAAAAATTTGCCTCTTTTTTGTTGTTTTGTTTTTTCTTCTGAACCTGAATTTGGGTAGGCCTTTCTAATCTGGTAATTCATCAGCAACATTCAGGGTTTGGTTTCAAACCTCTCTCTGCTTTCTTGTAAACTAATCCTACAGTCATAGGACCACCAAAGAGAACGTCATTTTAGCTAGAAGTCCACACTGTCAGAATTCAGGTTTACTGTATGCCAATTAACCCTCCTTTAAGCTCTTCCAAATGGCTATCAATCTGGTTTGTTTAAGAGAAATAAGCTGTCCTTTTATTTTAGAACTAGGAAAGAATTTTACATCTTTCTGAAGCAATTTTCTGCATTTTTACTGACTTCATTGATGTGAATGTAAAGTACACAATAGGTCAAATTCTGACTTCAGTGGGAGTTGGTGGGAGCACAGTCTGTACATCTGAAAGCAGACTTGATTCAATCTCAGTGTGTCTGTGCAGCAAAAAAATATCTTATCTCTATATAATTTGTCTTCATATAATCAGTGAGTACAGATTTGAGTTTGTTTCTCGTTATTTTCATAACTGCCTTACAAGAGCTCAGAGGAGTTCTCAAATTCTTAGTAGGGGTGGGGGTGTGTGTGCGTGTGTATTTTTTTTCCTTGTTTATTCACATATAAACATTTTACATGTTTCCTTACAGAATTTCCTTGTAAGGTTCAGCTATTCCTAAGAGACTGACAACTTGTCTAGCGCATAACTTGTAAATTATGCAAAGAGCACCCTCCAGCTGAGGCAACCCTAGAACCATCCACTTGGACCTGCTTTGCTTGCCACTGTAGAACTCTTGGATATAAGGGTCCTAGTTCAAACTGTGGTTGTGATGAGCGATACTCATGCACAATTAGATGTCCTGTGGAGGATCCATGTATTGGTCTTCTAGTCTTCCATCTAGTCTTCCATCAAACATCTGCATGACTAATTTTCTTTTATATAATTTGAGAAGGATATGGTTTTTGATCACCAAAAAAAGCATAACACCTTCTGCTCTTATGCCTTCTCCATGCTCATTAGCTGTTCTTGAGTTGTCTGTCTTTTTCATTGGAGCGAGGTATAACTTCTGTGAACAAAATGAGATTATTGCAACCAAAAGAAAATGGAGAAAGTCAGTTACACTGTGGGCAGGAATGTTGCTGTTAAATTCAGGATGGATTTTTTACTTGTGTGCTTTACCTTAAAACTGAGTAAAAGCTGTATCTCACATTCAGAAGAAAGACTTCATTTACACCAAGTTTCTTATACTGTAAATAACTGATTCAGCAGCCTTGATCCACTCAAATTTTACTTTCTAGCTGCCTTTTTATAGCAGTCCTTTAAACACTGTTAGTTTGAAACTTATCACCTTATTTTTAGAATGTCATAGGTAGAAAACATTGACTTTAAAAAAAATTCCAAGTAGTTTAGGCCTTTAACATAACATTAGAATATTTCCTTCTCTAAATCATCAGGCATATATTAAAAAGCAACTGTCAGTTGGCTTCCTTCCTGTCTTATATGTATTAAGGTTATGACAATGGAAGTTCTAAGCTTAGCTTCCACTCTCCTTTTTTTTTCCATTTAAGTTAATAACTCTGGGGCATGTTCTCTTAGTTACATTAAGTATCCATGAAGGTAGGAGTTTTTTGGTGGTGTTGTGTTCTTTGTTTGGTAGGTTTGGGTTTTTTGTGGTTTTTTGTTTGTTTGTTTGTTTCTTTTGGGGTGGTATTTTTTTTCTGTTTGTTTGGGTTTGGGGTTTTTTTTTTAATAGTATGGGAAAGAATAGTAGGACATAAACCTTTTAAGAGTTGATTTTGTAAAATGTATAGGATGGACAAAGGTTTATTGGGTTTTTCTTGAATCAGCCCACATCTGTTATAAGAAACAGTAGATCTGCAGACAGGCTATGGCTTTTCTCTTGTCCAGGGAAATCCATTGAATCTTGGCCTTCATTTAGGATTCCCTCCTCATGAGCAAATTCCCATGACCGCTTTTGAAGCTTTAAAAGCTTTGGTTTTGTTTTAAAAGGCCTCTGAGCATAGACAGTGTTTTCATAGGCATTTAGAAACAAAAACTTCAGCTTTTAAACCTCCAAATGTCACTGTGGGGATTCACTTGGCTTCACAGCAGACCAAATCTGAGATAACACCTGCAAGAAATGTGTATCTGTGTGTGTGTATTTTGTGAAAATTGTGATGCACTACCTCAACTGAACCACAAATGTGACAGTGGTGTGTGTGTACTTATAAATCTTATTGTTATGTTTTTCTGTTATTCAGTTTTAAGAGCAAGCTATTATTTTGGTTCTCTGGAATGACTGATTTGGATAAGCCAATTTTGGTTTTAGATTGTTTTAATGTCTTCTCCCTCTATGTCCTTTGATGCAAACACTAACAAATTGTCTTCAGAAGAAGAGATTGAGTGAAAGTCCATGGTTATGTTTCATTATCTAAAGGGTACTGAGTTTTTTGCTTCAGCCTTGCTGTTTTCTTCTACAGCTAACATCAGTTGCACAATAAAAGGTAGTTTTCTGTAAGGAGATGGGTCATACCATATGTAAACCCAGGTCTGTTATTACTTGAGAAAAAACATACAATAGAAATGAATAGACTAGTTGTCAGGCTGGTGAAGTAACAGAAGTACTTATTTGCACTGCTTTTCATCTCCATCTCTATGTGTCTTAAACACCTGAGGTGCAATTTTGTCATGTTTTGGAGGGACGGAGATTTTCAGAATTAAGGATAAATACTGAATGAATATATTAGCACTGCCTTTCTTCTGTCCTGTGCTGTTCTCAAAACACCTGTTAAAAACAACCAAGCACATATTTCGAATTGATGATACTGACTGGCAAACTTGGCACCAAATAACCTGCTGAAACTAAAATGTTGATGCAGAACATGTGCTTAACTTAACAGTCCATAACCCTGTTTTTCAAACACTGAAATACCTACCCTGAGGAAAGCTCATAAAACTAAGGTCTTTAAAGTTCATAGATTAGACCAATGAAGCTGTGGCCATTTTTAAGAATGTGCATCTTCATTGACTCCTATTAATTCAAGATGGCCAAGTGCATAAAATAAGAAACATGAAAGCATTGAAGATTTTTTTTTTTTGAAAGTGTGCCTTTTGAAAAGGTTCAATGTCTAAAAGAATGAGAAGAAAAGGGATCCT